>NW_007259578.1:90508-102088 GCF_000164805.1 Carlito syrichta | reverse complement strand
CCTGGGAGAGAGCTGGAGGGAGCAAGGACCCAAAACTTCCCCGAAAGCAGCAATACCTGGCCTTAGGAAATGAGGTAAAGTTTGTTGCTAGGTGGGCAGGGCAATGGAAGTCTCTGCCTGGAGAATGGCAAGGCAGTTTAAGCAGATCTGTTTTTCTCCGCTTGTCTGGGTCCTCTGATTTGGGGTCTCACGCTGAGTGCCTCAGCCAGGGTGGACCCGGAGTTCCAGAGCTCCAAAGTTCCAAAGGGCAGGCTCTAAACAGCGAGAGTGGCGCTGGGACCCTGCAGAGGACTTCAGCCAGAAATGGAACCAGCGTCTCTGAGGGGCGGGTGCCCAGAGCCTCCCTGTGTGACCGGCGGCTTGATGCCGGGTGCCCGGGCTGGAGACAATGCAGCCGGGGAGGGATCTGGAGGGGGCTGGGACCGGAGACTTCCACACACGAGTATAACGGCAGCAGTGGGGGGAGGGGCGCAATATCTGGCCTTGCGTGCGACTGAAGTTCCCGGGCCTGCCCCCAGCGCGGTTGGTGGTGGGCTGGGGGATGGGGGTAGCGAAGTGATAGCCTTTTTGGGAACTCACGTTCAGAGAATCTCACCAGTTCACCTATGCCGTCGCCATCTTGCCCCGTCTCCTCGATGTATATTTTTAAACATAACACACACGTAAACATGTGAGCGCGCGCGCGCACACACACACACACACACACACACACACACACACACACACACACTGTATGCATACATCCCTATTTACCACAATGTATTGTAGCTATATAAAATTCCTTCAGTTCAGGACTAAAGTAATTGTTCCAATCTCTGCGTCTCTGATAAAACCACAGGAATTTTTTTCGCTTCCTTGCTTTTGGAACAGTCATAATCAAAAACTTACATCACGACTGGGCTCGCTGGCTCAGCCTGTAATCCCAGCACTTCGGGAGGCCTAGGCAAGTGGATTTCCTGAGCCCGTGGGTTCAAGACCAGCCTGGGCGAGACCTCATTTCTACAACAAATCAAAAATTAGCTGGGTGTGATAGCATGCACCTGTAGTTCTGGCTATTTGGAAGGCTGTGGCAGAAGGATCGCTGGAGCCCAGCAGGTCGACACTGGAGTGGCTGTGAGTGTGCTACTGCACTCCAGCCTGGGCAACAGAGTGAGACTCCAGCTAAAAAAACAAACAAACAAACAACAAAAAAAAAACTTACACGGTTCTGTAATTATTGATAATACATCTTTATCTATCTCAAGACCATGGTACTCAAGTGAGAAACTATGGTTTGAGTCTTATCTATCTACAATGTCCATCACAAGGCTTAGCTCAAATTTGTTTAAAACATGATTTCTGAAAGAGTCATAGATTTAATTGGAATAGTCTCTCAAAAGTGTTCTTTGATTTCTGTTTGAAATGGATTTTCAGTTTCTCAGTTTGTTTTGTTAAGATTAGGTTTTGCAAACATTTTTCCAAATAGATTTTGAATAAACTATAATCAACATTTGTATAATTTTAGTCATATAAATAATTAAATAACCAGTAAAATATGTACTACAGGGGCTTTGGGTAAGTGTTCAGCTGTGTTACAGAAAAATAATGACAAATAAAGCAAGCACATGGAAAAATTCAATAAATTCTCCAGATGTTTTATTAATAAGCTATATAATTTACCTTATTTTTATCTTGATAGCTTCCTTTTTATCAGTCAAATTATGAAATTAGAAAATATAATATTGAAAGTTCTAATTGCAAAAGAAGTATAGTGCATCTTTAAAAAGTCTACATAGACTAGTATTGATATTTTTTATAGTCACTTTCTATGTGTTTTTGGTCAGAAGTGGAAATCGTTGGTATGTTAGTTTCTGGTCCCCATTAGCTAAATTTGAAGAAAATAAATATTAAAAATCATACTATTAAAAACCAAAAGCACTGAATTTCCTTCTAACTAATTTTTTTCATAGCAGTATAAGATTTCTTGGTGGCCCACATATTTTCTTGTCCTATGTAACACAATTTTTAATCTATCATCTTATGTGTATATCACCAATATAAAATAAATGACACATATTATGTTAAGAGTTACCAGTGAAGAGTTTGTTGACAGATAAATATTGAACTTTTTAAAAAGTAAGAATATATATTATACACTGCATAAAGTTAAAATCTATAATTGCAGACTATAGAACAAGAAAATACAGACATGACAAGAAAAGTACACTCCGTTTTCAAAAGCCTCTGTTTTAAAATAGTATAATTATTTACACAGATTTATTTGATTTGATAAACCATTTTAAAATATGCTGTCACAATTATTTTGGAAACATAATTTTTGTTATTATTAAGGTTTTCAGTGTACATTCACATATTATTCCACAGCTATCATATAAAGTTATTGGAGCTAAATAAAATGTTTTACAAATAAGAAAATTAAAGTACAGAAAAAATATGTGATTTGTAGCACATTTCTGCACTGTCAATTTGACACTAAGCTAGAACTGGTGCCTGAAATTCGCTAGCCTCCAGGAGGCTGTGTTAATTGGCTCCAAAGATAATTTTTTAATGCGTTTTGGAAGGTGCAAGTGAAGCCGAAGTCTTTACTCTCTGAAAGCTCCTGTATCGGAGGCCACAAGAAACAAAGAAAGAGGCATAGGTGGATTCTTGCTCTCCTTGATTCCATATCCACGTCCAACTGCTTTGCTGACCAAGAGCAACCCTAGGTCCATCACAGATATAGAGATAGCATCATTCAGTGATTCTCTTTATTTGTCTCCTTTGCAGCACCACTTGGGCCCCTGGAACTGCCCTGTTTCAAAAGAACTGGTTATTGACTTTTCTCAGGTTCTCCAATCCTTCCAATCCTAGAACTTGTTTCCCACGCAATATACAGAATTTTGGGAAGTTTTCTTAAATCCCTAATTGCACAATACTCATTAAGCTCTCTGTCTGAGTCTGAGACATGACCTTGATGGAGTATCAAAACTATTAAATGTCAGTATAAGAAACCACATATGTTTCTGACGATTGACCAGTGTTTAAAAAAGGATACAATTTCTAAAAGAGGGTTCAGGCATGTGTCTATTAAAAATATGTTGTAGGAGGGAAGAAAATGCTTAAGAGAGATATAAGAGAGAAAAAGAGAAGGAATCTAGCAGTAAAGAATGACTCAGAGTGAAGCATGTTTTTATGGCAGCCATTGCTGTCTACCTGGGCTGGCTATGTCAGAAATACTAATACAACCAATAATAAGGAAAATACACAAAGTTTCATGTCCCTAGCATGCATTAATGAGAAAAAAACATCTAGATTATGTCAAGACAGAATAAGTTATTTTTGGCAACATAAAATACAAAATTTTCAGTAGATTAAATTCAAAGATTTATAGTTTATTCAGGCAAAGTCTATCCAGATGAGACACAAGGAAAACTTTCCCACAAGCAGCAATTCAGTTGTGATTCAAAAAAGGGAAAGTACCATAATCTTGGAGCAACATCATCTTGGACATTCTCTTGGGTGGACACCTCAGAGAGAGAGGCACCCTGTAAGGGGACAAAAATTCACACATAAGTTCTACTCATGATCTTTGGTCAGAACTAGTCACATGACCCTAGTAAACCTCAACTTGGTGAAAAAAAAATCTGCAGCCTTATCTGTGCACAGAAGGAAAAAAAGGAGATACTGGTGAGTATTTGAAATGCCCTTTTCATATAGCCTAGTATTTGAAATGATTGTCTTCGACATTGGACTTTATAATACTAGGCACATAAGTTAAGTAAGCTGAACCTCAATTCTTCATTTGTAAAATGAGATGCAATCATATTTCTCTGAGACCAATTAAAGAGTCAAAATGAGATAATTCCTGCAGTCATCTGACACTCAATAATATTAGTTTTTTACATCATCGTTATCAATAATATTCTGCATATTAGTGGCTCTTGATACCATGTACCACCAAGGCTGATAAATTTTGATGACTCTTGCTAATATGGATAGGAACATAGAGCATAGTTAGAGCCAAAAGGGATTTTGGATATTACATAATTCAGTCTTATCCTTCCATTTATAAGATAATAGATATCCCATAAGGTTAAGCAACTTAGCCAAGTCTACATCTTTTTAGAGGTCAATTTGAAACCAGACACCTAAATCCAGTATCCTTTCTTCTCAGGAAAAATGTTGTTTTCTATCAAGAACAGGTTAAAGAACAAAAGTAAAGTACTCAAATATCCTTTCTATATTACTGAGCCTGTTCCATGTTACCTCCTTTCATTTTAATCCATATAATAATTGACATTTTGTAATTAATTAAAATCTCCCAAGGAGGAGTCAGTCTTAATGACTACATGAGAATGGCTGATGAAGTAAAGCCCAGGTAGCCAAAGAAAATGTAGTTTCCAATTTTTACGAACCAGTCGCTGAAGAAAATTTTGTTTATTTTGTTAAAAATTAAGGGACTTTATGGTGGAAAATTAATTAGAAAGAAATAATAGATAAGTTTATTATTTACAATATTCAATAAATCATTGAAAGAATGGTAGCATCTGATGTATAATGGTACCAGTGATTTCTTGTATTTCCCGCTTTTCTCAAAAAAGAACAGACACTATTAGAATTATATAGGTCCAAAAAATTTACAGAACTCAAAATCAAAGATATAACTTATACCCCTCCTACATAAAATTTCTTTGTGAAAGAAATGTGTACCACCTGGACATAAATAAATAGGACACCAAAGGTCAAGGACCAAAAACAAATTAACTTGCTTAAAACATAGATGGCATAAAATGCTAAATTTCAAAATATCAAAATTTCATGTTAAGTTCATAAATACTGTAAGAAACACTTAGAAAAGTATTCTAGCACCTTTCCTATAAAATTGAACATTTTCTTTTTAATGAATTACCTATAGATAAATAAGAACACATGGATCGGGTCACATCTATACTTTCACAAAAAGACATGTAAAAATATGTTTACTATATCTAAGGCATGCTGTTGAAAGTGTTAAAAAAGAGAAAGAGGGAGAAAATGTGTATCTTAATTTTAAAAGGAACAGGAAGTAAGAAAATAAAGTAGACAGGGAACAGAGTTTTTGTATTGGTTGTTTTAACTGTATCAAGATGAGGAAAATGCTGATGTAAATTTATTTAAATCTGCAATATTTCATCATTACAAAAGAACAGAAATTGAAATGAGTTACTTCTTATTTAAAGTTAAAGTAAGCAGATGGTTATTTTGATGGTTAAAAAGTATAAAGATGGTTATGTAAAGAAACTATATGTAAAAACTGTTATCTTCATTAATGTGTATGAGTTACAATACACTATATGGTATCTTACAAAATGGAATAAATAGATGGGATGTACTATACTTCCTTTCAGAAAGAAGCATTTCCACAATAATGGAGTTATGGATGACCACTTGAGACAAAGTTTGATTTGTGTCTTGGATTTATCAATTTTCAGTCCACGAATTAGAGAAGTACAATGCAGATGGCAGGAAATTAAGTTACAGAAACTGTTGACCAGGAGAGTATTTAAATGATTGAATGAGGTTGATTTATTAAATAAAATATTAAGGAGGTAGAATTGACTAGATTTATTTACTATTTAAATGTAGGTCATGAAGTTCAGTGAAGAAATCCAAATCTGACCTTCAGATTTGGGAGATAAATTCCACCTTCAGATTTGTCAGGTCACTGTCTCAAATGGGTGATTTACAACAAACGAGGAAACAGTGGAGAGATAACAAGATAAGGAAATGTAATAAACGTAGATTTAGATGTGTTGGATTTGTGTCTAGATTTTAGAAGATATGTGTGGTTTGTATATACAAATTTATGGAAGTTGAAACCATAAGTTTTAATATTATTTAATAAATATGTGTGATACTCAAGAACAGACTATGATAGAGGAGCAACATTTATGATTTTGGCAGAGGATGGCAGATCTAAATTACTAAGAATTTCTAAGAAATCATAAACAAGATGGAAGAGCCTAGGAAAAAAGTAGTGAATTTACTAAAGGAAAAGAAAGTGTGAGGGGTGGAAGGCCAGAGGTATATAAGTTTGTTAGGCCTGCTTTCTCAAAATAACACAGACTGAATATCTTAAACAACAGGAATTTATTGTTTCACAATTTTGGAGGCAAGATGTTTGAGATAACTTATCGGCAGAGTTTTCTCCTTCTAAGCTGATAAGAAAGAATCTGTTCTAGGCCTCTCCTCTAGCTTCCAATGGTTTTCTGACAGTCGTTGTCATTCCTAAAAGTATCACCCAAAGTTTTACCTTCATCTTCACATGGCATTCTCCCTGTGTACAAATATGTTTGTGCTCAAATTTCCTTTTTTAAAAAAATAAGGATACCAGTCATATTAGATTAGGATCTCACAATACTCTAAGATGACCTCATCTTAAAAATTTAAACAATAACAGCTCTATTTTCAAATAAAGTCATGTTATCACTTGGGGTTAGGATTTTTTTTTTTTTTTGAGTTGGAGTCTCACTCTGTCACCCAGACTGGAGTGCAGTGGCCCGCTCCCGGCCACCGCAACCTTGACCTGCTGGGCTCCGGCGATCCTTCCGCCTCAGCCTTCCGAGTAGCTGGAACTAGAGGCGCGCGCTACCACGCCGGCTAATTTTTTATTTTTTTATTGTAGAGATGAGATCTCGCCAAGTTGCCCAGGCCGGTCACGAACCCGCGGGCTCAGGCTAGGATTTCAATATATGAATTTTGAGGGGGCACAATTCAATTCATAATAAGAGAGTTTTTAAAAAGGCATCTGTCGTGGCTGGGTTCAGAGGCTCAGCCTGTAATCCCGGCACTTTGGTAGGCCGAGGCGAGTGGATTGCCTGAGTCCACGGGTTCAAGACCAGTCGGGGCACCTCGGCGAGAGCTCTTCTCTACAGTGAAATTTTAAAACAGCTGGGTGTGGCAGAGTGCGTCTGTAGTTCCGGCTACTTGTAAGGCTGAGGCGGAAGGATCGCTGAAGCCCAGAAGGTCAAGGCTGGAGTGACAGTGAGCGTGTGTGCCACTGCACTCCAGCCTGGGCGAAGGAGTGAGACTCCAACTCAAAAAAACAAAGGCACCTGTCAAGCAAAGAAACTTCATAGATCTAAAGTAAAGTGCAGGCTTTAAATGTCAGTTATATACGGTTACTGGAAAGTCTTTTTTTTCTTTTCATTTTTCATTTTTAAAAAATGTGATGTACAATTCAGGGATAAGTATACAAATGTTCATTATTCAGGTGCCCTAGTTGATGAGGTGTGCCCCCACCTCCCATGGCAGTTTCCCTCAACTGCCAGTTCCACCCCTCTCCTGGCAATTTCCCACTACTGCCGATCCCTTTCTTATAGTATTATGATACTTGTTCAAGGTCCGTTTATGAGTGAGAACATATGGTACTCTGTTCTTTGTATCTATGATAGATCATTGAGTATGATAGACTCTAAAAACATCCAAGTTACTGCAAAGTTCATATGTTTGCCCTTCTTTATGACTGTATAATATCCCATTTTATATATGTACCACTTTTTTTATTCATTCTAGTTTCTGTGGGCAGCACGGTTGGTTCCATGTTTTTGCTATTGTGAATTGTGCTGCAATAAACATGTGTGTGCAGGTATCTTTTTTGTAGAATGATTTGAGTTCCTCTGGGTATATTCCCAATAGGGGGATTACTGAATCATATGAAAGGTCAATTTCTAGTTCTTTCAGAAATCACCACACTCTTTCAAAGAGGTTGCACTAGTTTACATTTCCACCAGGGAAAGTAATTTTTACTGAACAGTTTCAATTAGTAGTAGAAGCAGAAACCTGAAATGGTTTCAAGACTGAGTGAAAAATGGTAGAATAGAGACAATGAATGCAAACATATTAATGGAGGCCCTTAGATTTGAAGGGAAAGTTAAATATAAAGCAGCAGTCAGAAGAGAAAATGTGGTTTCTAAATAAACAGAGTAAAAAGACAGTTGTACTATGATCTGAATGCTTATGTTCCCTTCAAAATTCATATGTTCAATCCTTACCATCAAGATAATGGCATTAGGAGGTGGGGCTGTTGAGGACGATTAAGTCATATGTTCTAGTCCATTTTGCATCTCTATGAAGGAATACCTGAGGCTGTATAATTTACAAATAAAATAGCTTTATTTGGTTCCCAATTATGCAGCTTGTACAAAAAGTATCACTCCAGCATCTGTTTCTAGTGAGGCCATCAGGAAATTAACAATCATGATGGAAGGGGAAGAGAGCTGGCACATCACATGGCAAGAGAGGAAGAGAATGACAGGGGAGGAGATGTCAGGCTCTTTTTAAAACTCATTTCTCCTGTGAACTAAAAGTCCTGTAACTGTTTACCTTGAGAACAGCACTAGGCCATTCATGCAGGATCTGCCTCCGTGATCCATACACTGCCCACTAGACCCACCTCCATTATTGAGGTTCACATTAAAACACGAGATTTGGAGGGAACAAACATCCAAATTGTATCAGTACTCTTATAAAAGAAGCCTGGGAACTCCCTTAATACAAGCAGGCTCTCATTAGACAAAGAATCTTTCATAAATTTGACCTTGGGCTTTCCAGCCTCCAGAATTGTGAGCAAATACGTTTCTGTTGTTTATAGGTCACATATTTTATGGTATTTTCTTCTAGTAGCCCAAGCAGAATAAAACAATGTATTTTGGTTTGGGATTTAATTTTTGCAACCATGATGTTTTATTTAAGAAAGAGACTCGTGAAGGTATACCTGACTTGCACAAGAATTCAATCTCCAGATGCAATGTGGTATAGTAGAAGGAGCAATAGATTTAGAGTCACATAATCTCTTGTCTTGTCCTGGACTTAAAGTTCCTAAACTGTGCAACTTTGAGCAAGTTTGTTGACCTTTTTAGAACTTATTCCCCTTATCTGGAAAATATAGACTATAATACTGCTGCATCAGAATGTTATGAAAATTAAATAGGATTATGCTTGCAAAAAGTGCTTTTCAAAAAATTATGATAGATTTTTTTAAAATATTGCTTGCTTCATAGTATTCAAATTCTTACATTTCCCCATATCAAAATTATTTATGGTAGCTATAAAGCACTTATGGATATTTAGAAAATGCAAAATTAGATTTCCTCTGATTGCTAGAGCATAGTAAAGATTCTTACAAACATAATAATCCATCTGAAATACTATATCTTTTTATCTTAAAATATTAAAGGAGAGTATTACTGTAAAAAATTTGATTTGCAGTGACAATGGTAACAACAAATCTTACAAAACTTTTATGAGAAATATGAAAGACAAAAATATGCCAAACAAAGAAAGCAGAAAAAACAGAAATATTATGTATACCAGGGAATATGAATAACTATTCTGCTCACATTTGTAATTCATTAAAATGTAATTTTATATCTTTTCTATCAGAAAACTTTAAAAATAATTAATTAAATTAGAGACCTGTGAGTATGAAAGTGATTGAATTCAATAAATGGAAAACTGCAATTTTGCTTCAATCACAAAAATTTTGGTATTTAGGTCACAAATATAAAAACAGATATGCCACTTAAAGATCCATTTTCAGTTTTTGAAATTGTACAATTTATCATTCTAACCTGCCTATTTGTCTCAGTGTAGGTTACTTAAATGTGTCAAATTTATATTTTGCTCATCTACATCCCCTGGTTATTTGATAGAGTATAATACTACGTGATTTATCTATGGGTTTTATTCAATTAAATTAAATAAGGTCATATATTCTGTTGTGTAATAAGTAGTTTATGTTATCATTTTCCGGCACATGTTGTAAGAAGAGTAACAATTACCTATCATTTCATGTCACAAGAACTCTGTGTTCAGCTTCACCTTCAGCAATTCACTAGTAGCATCAGCACACTGCCCAGTTTTCCTTATCAAGCACGCTACATATAGCATACACCACTTTAATGTTTCACATACAAAAGGGTAAATTAAATATTCTTAATGTTTATGGTTAAACATTCACTTAAATTTATCATTTTAGCCAGTGGCATAATCCTCCAGTTGGGTATGCTGTGGTTTTTCCAATGAAAAATACTCAATCCCAGCCTCAATAAAATAGTCAATCTTTATGTGTACATGTGAGTCATAAATGGTCAGTTATACTTCTGCAAGTAAGTATAATTACTGAGGACTACTTAAAAGAGCAAATAACCTTCAATATGTTTATTTTATTAATTGACTATATTTACATCTTGTCTCTTTTCTAAAACAGGTGGAGACAGTTGTGTCTGTCTGCTGCCTTGAAATACTATTATTTTGTTTTTGTTTTTGTTTTGTTTTTTTAGTTGGAGTCTCACTCTGTCGCCCAGACTGGAGTGCAGTGGCCGCTCCTGGCCACCGCAGCCTCGACCTGCTGGGCTCCGGCGATCCTTCTGCTCAACCTTCCTAGTAGCTGAAACTACAGGAGCGTGCTACCACACCTGGCTAATTTTTTGATTTATTGTAGAGATGAGGTCTCGACAAGTTGCCCAGGCAAGTCTCGAACCCACGGGCTCAGGCAATCCACTCGCCTCAGCCTCCCAAGGCGCAGGATTACAGACTGAGCCACCGAGCCCAGTTATTCCTACAATTTTAAAACTAGCTTTCTTTACCAAGTATTATCACATATATGTTGCACACATAGATATATAGACATACAGACAGACAGACAAAAGCAGATCTTACATGTTTAATTAAGAATTCTCATTTACTGACTTTCAAATAGCTTTTCCCCTGCAAACTATCAGTGTTCTAATTACCTGTTTGTCCCAAGTAATTGTTAGTAAGGCCACAATTTGCCTTCTAAAGGGATGACTCTTAGATGAAACAAGGCAGAACATTTATATATCAAAAGCACAGAGCTAGAACTTCAGGTCTACATCATTTGCTGAGACCAAAGAAAAAGTTTGTACATAAAAGTCCAGTTAAGACAAAATGGCCATAAAAAACACCTTAAGCAAAGGTAGGATTTGTTATGTAAATTTAGCATATTGGAAAGGGTTTCTAGTGACCCGTCCTCCCTTTCACACAATCTTAGAAATGGAAATTTTCTTTTTTCTTTTTTTACAAAAAGATTTCAAAATAGTCTTGTAAAGACCAGAAAGGTTTGTTTTCGACTTATTTTAATGAGAAGTCTTATTCACTTAGCTTTTTTTCCTACCTAAAATTATTGAGTTCAGGGCAAAACCCATTAAGGAATAGGCAAAGAAAGTATTCTCAATGCCTGGACTCAGTATGGAGAGCTTTAAGAAAGAAGCAAGCCTCCTTTACCTGAGAGTCTATCTTTAGTAAACATTTTATTCAGAATAACTTTCTTTTTATCTTTGGGGCAGGATAGTTACTAGGTAAAAGGTTGACAATTTCAATTTTTCTTATTAATTAGTTTCTTTTTATTTGCCTTTTATTAGGAGTCCATTATTAAAAAGAAAATTAAAATATTTAAACCTTTTTAGAAGTTTATTCAGATCAGTAAGCATCCCTGGATGAGTCTAATTCAAAAATCGTTTTTAAAATAAAGTTCAGGCGGGGCTTGATGGCTCAGCCTGTAATCCCGCACTTTGGGAGGCTGAGGTGAGTGGATTGCCT
>NW_007259578.1:61574-90488 GCF_000164805.1 Carlito syrichta | reverse complement strand
TGCCGGAGACCAGCAGGTCGAGGCTGCGGTGGCCGGGAGCAGCCACTGCACTCCAGTCTGGGTGAAAGAGTGAGACTCCAACTCAAAAAAATAAATAAATAAATAAATAAATAAATAAAGGCTCCCAAATGTGACCTGAGTTTGAATTATGTTAAGTTTAAAGACCAGCAGGTCGAGGCTGCAGTGGCCGGGAGCGGCCACTGCACTCCAGTCTGGGCGACAGAGTGAGACTCCAACTCAAAAAATAATAATAATAATAAATAAAATAAAATAAACTGAAGTTCATTTGAAGCATTTCAGTGCAATTTTAAATTAACTTTAGTAAGATATTATCTTTTCAATAAGTGTTTGCTGCTTTAGGGGCCTAATATTTATACATGCAAATGTAGGAACAGCTAGAAGGTGGAGTACTCAATTCCTCAGAAATTAAGGATCCATTTTGACATTGAATCTTGGCTTTGGCTCTCAGATTCCTTTGATTAACTTAGCCAATAATTTTTCCCTACTTGATTGTGCAAGAAAAAGAGACAATAGCAATAGAACACAAAAACATTTTTCTGAATTCACAAAAGTCAACATGAATACCCCCTGTGTTACAATTATTTACAGCTAGGTTCTGCCTGACCTAGTCAGACATCTATGACCTCTAACTAGATCTAAGCCAGATAGTTATCAGATCCAATCTAAGACTGGACCCAGTCCAGTTTCTATCATGAATTCTAAACCCAATCTGGATCAAAAATTTGCTCTAGCAAACTTGGATAACTCAAAACACAAACCCATGGAGCTTTGGAATTCAAGAGAAAATTTACCCATGGTTATCAGTTGCTGTGAGAGAGCAATGGATACCATGGCACAATAAATATGTCCCTTGGTCTCTGGATGCTTCTGGGAATCACTAGAAACTAATTTTGATCCCACTTCTTACACCATTTACTAGACAAATAAATTTTAACAGTTTAATTTAGCCAAAAATAATTCATGCATCAAACAGAAGCTCTGCACCAAATTGGTTCAGAGAGACATCAGTGCTGCTGTGTGGTCAGGCAGGATTTATGAACAGAAAAAAAGCAAAGTGAAGTACGGAAAACAGAAGTGATGTACAGAAACAGATGAATTGGTTACAGCTCATCATTTATCTCATTTATACCATTAACCATCTGTGATTGGCTGAAACTTGGTGATTGGCATAAAGGAAGCATACATCAGTTTGCACATCCAGGTGAAGGTAACTTTAGGTTACATTTAATTTAACAACATTTGTGGTGAATAAGGTCACATTGATCTAATTCTGTTTCTTCATTTTGCATATCCTATTGTGAATTGACATTTATCCCTTTCTTATCATTTTACCTGATATTCAGTATTTTTTAACATTCTAACTGTTCACTTGATTTCCACTTTTGTCCCCTACATACATAGAAAATTATTTTTGCTAGATAAACTTTCTTGAAACACACCTATATTAGCAGGTCACCTGCCTGTTCCAAAAGACATTGGGGGAAAGGAGGCTCTGTTTCTACAATGGCATCAATTGTCACTTTCATGAGAATAGAAATTCAATGTTATTACCATCTAATTCTTCAGTTCAGTCAACAAATAATTACTTTTTACTATGACACAGCTAATTAATGACCTTTTGTGATTTTTTTCAAGCTTAATGCAGTTGGTAACCTACCTAGGTTAAAAAATAATAATAATAACAGAGAGTCCAAAAATAATCTCAGCCCTAAGTACTCAGAAAGCAGGATCCGATAAGATACCACTGTACAGGCCAGGTGCAGTGGCTCATGTCTGTAATCCCAGCACTTTGGGAGGCAGAAGTGAGAGGATTGCCTGAGCCTACAGGTTTGAGACCAGCCTGGGAAACATGGTGAGACCTCGTCTCTACAATAAGTAAAAAAATTAGCTGGGCATGGTGGTATGTGCCTGTAGTTCCAGCTACTTGGAAGCCTGAAGTGGGAGGATCACCTGAATCCAGCAGGCCAAGTCTATGGTGGCGGTGAGCATACCACTGCACTCCAACCTGGGTGACAGAGTGAGACCCCGACTCAAAAGAAAAAGAAAAAAATACCACAGTACAGTATAAGGCCTGTGGTGGGAACCAATAGGAGGTAGGGGTTTGTTCAATGTTTGTCTAATTCCAAGTCATTCCTTCTACTATTTGACCAACATGACATGTGTCTTCATCTACTCAAATATCATCTCTTTTTATGGAAGTTTCAGGACATAGTCATGTTTATTATTATGTCCCATTCATTATGATATTTAAGCTTATAATAATCTTGCTTTCTTTCAAAATATTGAATGTGCATCACTATTCCAGTTATTTTCATTTCTCTGTTTCTGATGCTTTTTCAGTATTGACTTCTGGTCTTTGTAAGCTGTCTACTCAAGCAAAATTGATCTACTCATGTTTCACAATGATATCTTGTGCAATTTGACTTTCATAAAGTTTATGTTAAATATTCTGTTTGAAATATTTTCTCTCAACCGGGCTCGGTGGCTCAGCCTGTAATCCCACGCCTTTGGGAGGCTGAGGTGAGTGGATTGCCTGAACCTGAGGGTTCGAGACCCGCCTGGGCAAGCGAGACCTCATCTCTACAATAAATCAAAAAAACTAGCTGGGTGTGGTAGCGCACGCCTGTAGTTCCTGCTACTTGGAAGGCTGAGGCGGAAGGATTGCCAGAGTCCAGCATGTCAAGGCTGCAGTGGCCGGGAGTGGCCACTGCACTCCAGTCTGGGTGACAGAGTGAGACTCCAACTCAAAAAAAAAAAAAAAAAAAGGAAAAGAAATATTTTCTCTCATCTCACTTATGTCAATATTGTTCAGTCTTCAAAAACCAATCAATGTATCACTCCTTCCGCTATAAAAGAGTATCTGACTCTATGAGTATGCTATTTTTCAGAAAAATATATAACATTTTGATTGCATAATTTGGAAACATTTCATATATATCTGCTTTCTATCTATTATTTAATTATGTCTCTATACATCTATTTTCATATCTACTGATATAACATCTAATTTACAAATTCTAAGAAAATTCTTATTGAGATACTACTTCACACATATTGTAATGGCTACAATAAAAAATTTAGTTAAAAAATATTGCTGTGGAGGGAAAGAAATTGGAACCCTCAAACACTGCTTGTGGGAATGCAAAATGCCATAGCCACTTTGCAAAACAGGCAATTATTCAAAAAGATAAATATAGAGTTGCCATAAGACCCATCAATTCTACTTCTAGGTATATACCCAAGAAATTTATTTTAATGCCTAATAATTTGTACCAAAATATCCATGGAAACATTATTCATAATAGCTCAAAATTGAAAACGAGTCAAAGTCCATCAAATAATAATACATAAAGAAAATGTAATATATTCCTACAGTGAAATATCATTTAGCTATAAAAAGCAAGTATAAATCCATGCCAAAATATGGATAAACCTTAAGATATTATGCTAAACCATACAAAAAGGGCCACATGGTGTATTTATATAAAATGTCCAAATAAGTAAGTCAGTAGATACATTAAATAAATGAGTGACTGTCAGTGTCTAAGAAGACAGAAGTATGGTTTCTGACTATACAAGGGTACATGGTTTCTTTTGGGGTGATAGAAATCTTGTGGAATTGGATAGCTGTAGTAAAATTAAATTGTTGCACAACTTAAGTGTACAATGCAGCGTTTTTTTAGTATATTCATACAAGGATAAATTTTGTAGTATGTGAATTATATCTCAAGAAAATAATTTCAAATTATAGGCAAATATTTATTTTTTAACTTAGTGAAACATTTTATGTTTATAGTGGGTACTCAAAATGTTCTCATAGTCAACTGACATATAAATGAATAGAGTATTGAATAAATAAAAATGATAAGATTGGTGCTTCAAAACAATCCATACTAGTTTTTATCTTTTGTGTTTAATATTTTTACCAGTCTAATATTTTTACCGGTCTAATATTGTGTTTAATATTTTTACCATGTATATGTATTGGGATATACATATTTTTAGCAAATAACACCAACTATAAAGGCATAGCAGCTCCGTGACTGCCAACTGCTGTGCCTTCCTAAAGAAACATGAGGAATGTAAATGAATTTACCCTTTAAAAGTGCAAGTTTTCAGTCTTTAGTCTCAATTTCTTAGACACAGCCTGCTGTTGTAGTTAGGGCCTTGGCTGTGTGGCAGTCTTTAAAATTGCATGAATTCAATCAATGAGTTTAATGATGTTTAACAACAGGAACCTGTAAATACAGGCGATTGAAGTTGTCAATTTACTGATATAATCTTGCATGATTGAATGTCTCCTGCAGTCAGCCTTACTGAGCAATCTCTGGAAGAATGGAAGAATTTCTTTACTCCCTTTCTCCCCAGTTTCCAACATAAAATTGTCCAGTATAATACCTGTGTTTGATCTACTTTCATTTCTCATGAACATTTGCAAATGATGACTAAGAATAAAACAAAATAAACAAAAGCAAAATATGAGGTCGGGCCATGGAAAAAGATGCTGCTTTAAATACCAAAAATTAAATCCTATATGGGAAAATTTTTACCCTTTGCTTCTAGACTTATTTAACTGAAACATCCCATTTTATTTCACAGAGAAACCATATTGCATTCAGATATGAAGATATCTGAATGATAGTCAAGACTTAGATAAGCTGAATCATCCGTTGAAGTAAGTAATGGTATTGCCAAGTGCTGCACTTCTTTCCATTAAATACTTTTTAATTTGCTCATGACAGGTAGCTGAAGTATATTTTAAATATGTGTGGTTTTTTTTTCTTTCTACTTTATTGGTAGGGATTTCATATCCTTTCACACATATCAATTTTTATTGAACATGCAAAAGCATTGCAGGGAAATGAGCAAACAGCATAAATGATAGTCATTTATTGAGATGACCAAACCTCCTTAGCCAAGTACTTCTCTTTAGTACAGTATAATTTAGTATAGTTTAATTCTGTATTGAGAAACAAAGCTGACCTTATGTTTGTGTTACAGAATTTGAATTTGCAGTTAGAATTTGCAACTTAGTAAAATAGCGCAATCCCATTTACAATGTATTATCATCGCCTTTCAAAAGAAATCTAAGCAACTATTTTTATTAAGATATTTTCAAGTATGAAATTATCATAAAAGTGATATATGCAAGTACAACAAGCTGTGAAGTAAACATTTTAAGGAACAAGTGGGTCTTTTGTCTCATTCAATTTCTTTCTTATTACTTTTAGGTACCACCCATTAAATTTTTATTCAGAATCATGGGTAGAAAATATACTAAAATAAAGTATTTTTTATAAACCTGTTTGTTTCCATTTCTCCTATCTTGTAAATGAGAAATAAAGAAACATTGCATCCAGATTCATTGCTGGTGATTATAATATATATCAAGAGAGTAGATAAAAGACCAAAATAACTAGAGATAATATTTGTATAGTCAGTCTATGTTTAATATAGAATATCATTCTGGGATAATCAAAAGTCAATGGCTTAAAATTCTGGTTCTTCCCTTTGTCATCTATGTTTTCACGGAAAATGTATTTAATCTTTCTTGAACCTTGATTTCTTCAAGTTGAATAAATGAATACTAAATTCTGAGGAGAGTAGAAATGGTGTTGGAGAATTAAGAAAAAAAGAAAAATTTTGGTTTTGTGCCTAATATTAATGTTTCAGCAAATACTTCCCCTTCCTTCTCTTTCTCTCTCCTACTCTTCTTCCCTCCTCTCCCCTCCCTCCCTATTCCTCTCTTCTCCTTTCCTTCCTTCCTTCTTTTCTTCCTTTCTTCCTTCCTTCCTCATTTCCATTTCTATTTGTTTCTGATTTTAGTTATTTAATTTGCTATCTTAGGACTTTTTTATTACCTCATAAGGTTCTAAGCACCCACAGTTTTGATCTTCTAATTCTATGTTATAATACTATTGTAAGCACAAATTTAGTAGATTATTTGTATAAAATATGTGATTTATTATGTTTGATTTTAACTTATTTAATTCAGGTAATTAATCATTTCTAAGAAGTCACTGAATATTATTTGTAATACTTAACTGACATATGTAACCAATAGAATGTTTTCAATTGAATATCAAACTCAAGAATGAAATGCAATAATTTTGTAGAATCTATGAATATGTATTTTGTAAGACCCTAATCATATAGCATGCTCAAGATAAGTGTTTTTTCATGTCAAAAAACTCTGTAGCCTTTTGCAAAAAGATCCTCCAGTGCATTATAGATTAAATAGCATGGGTTTCTTGTTCCTCGTAAGAACACAAGGAGTCTCTTTTTATGATCATGGTTTCACAAGAAAATCTAACAAACTATTATTTAATTGTTATTGTTAACAAATATATGACAGATTATCAGTGTTTTCATAGAAGAAATAATGGATGATTGGGTGCAAAAACTCCAACATTGCCACTTATCCTCCACCGAAATAAATGTTTGAAATGTCTGTATTGATAAATACCTTCTATTTTCACAATAGTTGCATTTAGTTAAACGTTTTTTTCAAGTTATCATTTGAAAAACTCAAAGCTTGTGAATACTGACACCTTTATGCATAATCCATTTTCACACTTTATGATTTTGAGGAAGTTGCTCCAAGTCTAGAAATAATCTGTTTTACAATATTGAATATGAGGGAGCATCACTTTTAAGAAATTTTCTTTTTAAAAAAACACCCACACTTTTTGCCAAAAAACCATTTTGGTGTTTCTGTTTTAGACTTCAGATTTTACTTCCAAATTTCTAATCAAAATGCTTTATTCATTTTCAATTTATACTGAATGGAGAGAGTGACAGGACAGATAGATTGGTTGTTTTGAACTCTATATTTTTATTTTACAAGTGTATATCCCTATATTTTGCACAAAGATCAACAATACTTCAAGTCATTCTAAGCAACAATAAGCAATTCTCAAACTTAACATCTTGTTTTTCTTTTAATTTGCATTTAGAGTGTATCTTACCCTACTTGGAAAATAGTACTCTCACTTCAGTAAGTGGAATAGTGAAACTGTTTACATGTCTGAAATTGTTACATGTTGGTATATTGTGCCTGTTTGGGATACTGAAATAAATAAGTTTAACAAATTGATTCACTATTGAGTTTGTTTGAGTTTAATGGAAACTAAATTGTACAGAATGATACATGAAACTTTAATTAGAGGCATATTTCAGGTCACTGAATAATTTTACTTATATCAGGGCATTGCAGACAAGATGGAATGATGATATGTTGTAATATTTGGATATTATTATTTTGGTTTTCACACTAGTTGAAAGGGTTCCCTCCATTTTCATCAAGAATAGCAGGATGGGAGACCCGTCTTTCAGGAAATGATACATTTGTGGACCTATTTCTTTGTGTACAGAACTGTATGGAGTCTAAGTTAATCAAAAAAGAATCATGCTCTTCTGTGTCCAGTGTAGATTAAGGGTAAATCAGGAGAGAAAAATGTAAATGCAGACAATTCAAGAACAAAGCAATATGATTTGTTAATTGCTACAAGAATATAAAATAAAAGTGAAAAAGTACATCAGTGAAGGTTAACTTAAATACTGAATTGTGAAACTGGCTATAACCACATAATTAAACTGAAATACTTACAGTTGCCCAGATGCTTCGTTTTTATGTCAAATCTTTTGTACAGAGTGACTTTCCCTATGCTCTATTAGCCTGCTACTTAGAGTATTTTGATGATTTTCAGACTAGCTCTATCTACAATATCTTTCTTTAAGTCTCTTCTGGATTACTCACATGCAAAATTAAATGTTTCTTTTATTGTGTTCCAGCAACCCCAAGTACATACTTATGTGACTATTTAGATATTTGTTACAGCTTGACCTTGAGCTAAAGGGGGCAAAACTTTGCTTCACTTATTCTAGATTCCTGTTACCTAGTATATGCTCTCATGTTTTACTCCTCTACCAAAAGCCCAGTGTTTCTAAACAGGAATTATCTTCTCCACACTCTCTTTTTGGAGGATCTAATTTTATTCTATCATTTTAATTGCAGCTAAAACTCCTCAAATTGCATTTGTAATTCCAATTAAGTGAGATTAGACTATAGTCAATGGTCTACCTGACATCTCTACTTGAATGCCATATAGGTATCTCTATCTCCATATGCTTTAAACTCTGCTAGTTTTTCCCATATACTGTTTGCCCAATCTGTCTTGCTGCTTAAGTCAGGATATTCAAAGCACCTTTGATTCTTCTCTGCTCTTTATTCTTCACATAAAATGTGCCACCCATTCTCTATAATTATACTTCCCAAATCCATCTACTTCTTGATCTTCATTATCATTTGTTGCCACCTAACATCCTCTAATACTTTTCTCTTTTTTCATTCATTGACATTCTGTTGCAGCAGGCTCTTTCATTGACAACGCTTCGAATCTTCCCCACCTCAGTATTTATGCATAATGCTGTTATATCAAAAGAACTCAAATTTTAATACTGGGACATGGCTAGTCCCTTATTTTCTTCCAGCTGTCTGCTTAATTTTGCTTCCCTAAGGGTAAAACTGAGGCAAGCAATCTGTACTGGAATCCACTCTCAGCCAACTGTTTTTTTACATAGCACTTTACTTGTCTCTTTCTTAATACTTAAAATTTAATTATCATGTTGTTTGTTTTTGCCTTTATTATTTAATGTTTATTTCACCATTAAAATGTAGAGCCATAAAGACAGTATTCATCTCACTGCAATTTACCAAGCACCTAGCACAAAGCTGAGGCAACAGGAGCTTCATGAATACATGTTTTAAAAAGTGAATGCATAGATTTAAAAATAGCCAGGGAGAATATCATCATTAAAAGAATGCACATAGAATAAATTAGAATAATCATGAATACAAGCTCCATGAAGAAAAGTACATTTTGTTTTTAATCACTGTATTCCTTTGTCTAAGGGCATATTGGCATAGTATGTGTCCAATAAAATTTGTTGAGTCATTGGAAGAATTTGAAAGTCAATATTTTAAATAATTTTAAATGACAACAGACAAGATCTGACCACTGTGCCCTTATATTGACAGCACCATACAAACAACTTGGTACGGTTTGATAATCTTAGTATAACAGTGCCTCACAGTTGTGTTCATGTGGATATGTAGCGGTGTCTTGCTGAGTGGCATTCATTACTGTTGTTGCAGGTATTTCTGTGTCATCTTGAGCATTTTGGAACTTGAATCAGAGCAATGAATAAAACATTACATTTCTTGTTAAACTTGGCAAGAGTGGAAGTGAAATTAGAAAGTGTTAATCCAAGGTTATAGGGATAATCCTGCAAAGAAAATGGCAGTGTTCAAATGGATTAAATGTTTTTTGGGGGGAGAGGAAGCATCGCTATTGGAGTTCAGGATGACCAGTAACAAACAGAACTGACAAAAACAGTGCAAAGATGTGTTAAATTGCACATCAAAATTCTCAACTAACTATGAGAAGCATAGAAGACCAAATAAACATTGACAGAAAAACAGTTAGGAAAACCATAAATGAAAATCCTGGCATGAGAAAGTTGTGTGCAAAAATGATCCTGAAGGAGCTCTTGCATCACAACACTGCACCATCTCACATGGCACTGTCAGTAAGGGAGTTTTTAGCCAGTAAGCAAGTAACTGTATTGAAACACCCACCCTACTTACCTCTTCTGGACCCCAATGATTTTTGCTTTATCCAAAGATAAAGAAAATATTGAAAGAAAGCCATTCAGCACATCAAGAGTAATACAATGACAGCTCTGATGGTCATTGTAGAAAAAGAGTTCCAAAATTGCTTTTATGGGTGGACTAGGCACTGGCATCCATGCATAGCTTCCCAAAGGGCGTACTTGGAAAGAAACCATAGTGATATTCAACAATGAGGTATCTAGCACTTTTTCTAGAATGCAAACGTAATTTCAGGCCTTATAAATGTTAAGATCTGCTTCCAAACTAAATAAAAATTAAAGCCTTTTCCTACTTCATATACATAGTGGATAGAAATATTTTATTTTCTGCAAAAATTCTGTTAAATATAATTACTGTCTTAGAAGTCAAAGAAAGAAGTAAAAACAAGTTTTGGGGGGGTCACTGTATAAGATAATGTAATCAAGATAATGAAGAAACCTGAAATAATTTTAAAATCAAGAAACACAGTAAAAAATTTACTAATCTTCAGAGTGACTTTCATGGATAAGAAAAAAAGAAAAACACATTTTACACTTTGATCTATAAATAACAAAAGAAAAAGCAAAAATTTCAAAAATCTAAACTATACATTTGACGACATAAAACTTCTGTAAAAGTTGGCTTTCCATTATTTTATATGATAGTTATTCAAATATAAAACTCTGCAAGAGGTTTGTCACTTCTCTTTTCTCAAAATCAATATTTTAGGCTAGCCTCTTTTGCCCCACTTATATTCCTTTCATTGTCTCCACAAGAAGACAGAAAATACTTGTAAGACAGTTGTCTTTCAGAGAATTCACAATGGAGAAAACAAATAATTTTGCATAAGGAACAAAAGAACTATCTTTGGTTTGGTTTTAACTTTGAAATGACAAGCTACTCTCAATCTGATATTAGAAACAATAAGAAATAAATTTTATACAATTGAACATCCTCCCAATTTTATAAGCATAATATAAATCACCTTTAAAAAATAAAAATATATAATTATCATTTAAGTAACAACCTTTTAAAAAGGAGGTCAAGGCAGGTGTGGTGGATCATGCCTATAATCCCAGCACTTTGGGAAGCCAAGGTGAGAGAATTGCCTGAGTCCATGGATTTGAGACTAACCTGGGTCACTTGGCAAGACCTCATCTCTACAATAAAACAAACAAACAAAATACCTGGGCAAGGTGACATGTTCCTGTAGTTTCAGTTACGTGGAAGGTTGAGGCGGAAGGATCACTTGAGCCCAGCAGGTCGAAGCTTTCTATGTTGTTCTGTCTATATGTCTATTTTAATGCCAGTGTTATACTGTTTTGATTGTTTTAGCTTTGTAGTGTAGTTGAAGACAGGTAGTATAATGGCTCCGGGTTTGCTCTTTTTGCTCACTATTTCTTTAGATATTTAAACTTGTTTGTGATTGCTTACAACTTTAGAATTTATTTCTATTTCAGTGAAAAAGTGTCATTGGAATTTTGATGGAGATTGCATTAAATCTATAAATCACTTTGAGTAGTATGAACATCTCAACAATATTAATTCTTCCATCTCATGAAGTCTGGATATCTTTCCATTTATTTATGTCTTTATTTTTTTAATCAATATCTTATAATGTTCAGTGTAGAGGTCCTTTACTCTCCTGATTAATTTTATTATTATTTATTTTTGTAGCGGTTGCAAATGGAATTGCTTTCCTAACTTCTTTTTCAAATAGTTTGTTGCTAGTATATTGAAACAATACTGATTCTTGTTTGTACATTTTGCATTCTTCAGTTTTATCAAATTAATTTATTAGATCTACCAATATTTTGTTGTAGTTTTTCTTGAATATATATATTCATGTCACCAGCAAGCAGAGACAATTTAATTTCTTACTTTTTGATTTGGACGGCTTTTATTCTTTCTCTTGCCTAATTACTCTAGGTAGGACTACAGTCCTATGAAAAATAGAAGTGGCAATAGTGGGCATCTTGTTATGTTTCTGATCTTAGAAGAAAGGCTTTTAATTTTCATCAAGTATAATGTTCATTGTGGGTTTGTCATACATGGCCTTTATTGTGTTTAAGTACATTTCTTCTATACCTAATTTGTTGCGTTTTTATCATGAGAGTATATTGAATTTTGTCAAATTTTTTTTCTGTATCTATCGAGATGGTTGTATGATTTTGTTCTTCATTTCCTTATTGTTGTATATCGCACTTATATGTTAGCATATGTTGTATAATTCTTGCATCTCAGTGATAAATTCCACTTATTTTGGGGAATGATCCTTTTAAAGTAATATTAAATTTGGTTTTCTAGTATTTTGTTGAAGATTTTTACATGCATCTTCACCAGGGGTACTGGCCTATAGATTTATTGTCTTGGAGTGTTTTTGTCTGGTTTTGATATCAGAGTAATGTTGGTGATATAAAATGAGTTTGGAAGTATTTCTTCTTGAAATATTTGGAAGAATTTGAGAATTATTGACATTGACATTTGTTTGTTGGTTTTTGTTTTATGTTTGATAGAAGTCATCTGTAAAGCCACCAGCTTTTCTTTGATGGGAGAATGATTATTACTGATTGAATCTCCTTACATGTATTGATCTGCTCAGATTTTCTTTTCTTTTTTTTAATAAATATTTTTCATTATGATATTGTGGGGTACAGTTAAGGGTTAGGTATACAAATATGCTTCATTCAGGCACCCTTGTTGATAAGAGGTGTCTCCCCATCTCCAGACAGATATTTACTACCGTTAATCCCGCCCCCCCATAGTTTCCCAGCACTGTCAGTCATTTTCTTATATTATTACATTGGATGTTCAAGGTCCACTATATGAGTGAGAACATGTGATACTCAGATCTTTGTTTCTGTGAGAGATCACTCAGTATTATAGACTCTAGTACCATTCAGGTTGGTGCAAAGTTCATTATTTTGTTTTTTTGTGGCTGCATAGTATTCCATCATGTATATGAACCACATTTTTTTAAATCCAGTCCTCTTTTGATGGACAGCATGGTTGCTTTCAGATTCCTGCTATTGTGAAAAATGCTGTGATAAACATACGTGTGCAGGTATCTTTTTTATAGAGTGATTTGAGTTCTTCAGGATATATTCCCAGTAGGGGGATTGCAGGGTCATATGGGAGTTCAATATTTTGACCTTTTAGGAATCGCCACACTGTTTTCCACAGAGGTTGTACTAGTTTACACTCCCACCAACAGTACAAAGTGCTCCCTTTTTGCCACACACTCTCCAGCAACTGTTATTTTTTGAGTTATTGATAATTGCCATTCGGACTAGAGTTAGGTGGTATCTCAGTGTGGTTTTGATTTGCATCTCCCTGATGATTAGTGAGGGTGAACATTTCTTCATGTGTCTGTTGGCTGCTCGGATGTCTTCCTTTTTGAAGTGTCTGTTCATATCTTTTGCCCATTTAATAAAGGGGTTGTTTGTTTTTTTCTATTCAGCACATTTGAGTTCCTTGTAGATCCAAGATATTAAGCCTTTGTCAGACCTGGAGTTGGCAAATACTTTTTCCCAGTCTGTAGGCTGTCTCCTTGCTCTCTTGATGGTTTCTTTGGCTTTGCAGAAGCTTGTCAGTTTAATGAGGTCCCACTGGTCTATCTTATCTCTTATGGCCTGTGGGTTTCGGGTTTTGTTCAGAATTGAATGCCAGTTCCAATTTCCATGAGAGTATGTCCTTCATTTTCTAAGGTTCTTATGGTTTGAGGTTTTACATTTAGGTCTCTGGTCCATTTAGAGTTAATTTTTGTGTATGGGGATAGATAGGGGTCCTGTTTCAATCTTCAGCCAGTTTTCCCAGCACCATTTACTGAATAGCTTCTCTTCTCCCCAGTGGTAGGTGGTGGAGGCTTTGTCGAAGATGAATTGGTTGAGAAATTGAGGTTTTGCTTCGAGAATCTCAATTCTATTCCATTGATCTATATGTCTGTTCCTGTACCAATACCAAGCTGTTTTGATTATTGTAGCTTTATAGTAAAGTTTGAAGTCTGGTAATGTGATACCACCTGCTTTGTTTTTTTTGTTGATGTTGTTTGTTTTGTTTTTTTTGATGAGAATTGTTCTGGCTATTCTTAGTCAATTGTGTTTCCATATGTATTCCTGTGTTGTTTTCTCTAGGTCTGAGAAGAATGTAGCTGGTAATTTGATGGATATTGCATTACATCTGTAGATTGCCCTAGGTAAGATGGACATCTGCACAAAGATGATTCTTCCAATAAGCATGGGATATTTTTCCACTTGTTTGTGTCATCTTTGATTCTTTGAGCAGTGTTTTGTAGTTTTCATTGTAAAGGTCTTTCACATTTATGATTAGGAAGATGCCAAGGCATTTCATTTTTTTTGTGGCTATTCTGAATGGAATTGTGCTTTTTATTTGGGATTCTGTTTGTTTATTATTGGTGAAAAGAAATGTGATTGTCTTTTGCACATTTATTTTATATCCTGAGACTTTGCCAAAGTCCTTTATCACTGTAAGAAGGTTTTTGACAGATTCTCTTGGGTTTTCAAGGTACAAGATCATATCATCTGCAAACAGAGATAGCTTGACTTTCTCTTTTCCTATTTGAATACCCCTGATTGCCTTCTCTTCTATGATTGCTCTAGCCAGAACTTCAAATACTATATTGAACAGGAGGGGTTAGAGTGGGCATCCTTGTCTTGTTCCGGTTTTCAGGGAAAATGGTTCCAGTTTTTGTCCATTTAGGAGTATACTGGCTGTGGGTTTCTCGTAGATGGCTTTTACTATTTTGTGGTGTGTTCCCCGTATGCCTAGATGTTTGAGGGTTTTTATCAAGAAGGGGTACTGGATTTTATCAAAAGCTTTTTCTGCATCTAATGATCTAATCATGTGGTTTTTGTTTTGACATCTGTTGATGTATTTAATTACATTTATGGTTTTACAAATGTTGAACCAGCCTTGCATCCCAGGGAAGAAGCCTACTTGGTCGTGATATATGATTTTTGAGATGTGTTGTTGAATCTGATTCGCTAGGATCTTGTTGAGAATTTTGGCATCTATGTTCATCAAAGATATTGGTCTATAGTTCTCTGTCTGTATTGGGTCTTTACCTGGCTTGGGTATCAATGTGATGTTAGCTTCATAAAATGATTTGGGGAGAGTTCCATCTCTCTCAACCACCTGGAATACCTTCAGTAGGATTGGTATAAGCTCTTCCTTAAATGTCTTGTAGAATTCTGCTGGAAAGCCATCTGGTCCAGGGCTTTTTTTTGTAGGTAGTTTGTTCATTATGTAGTCAATTTCCTTGATTGTTATTGGTCTATCTAGGGTCTCAATTTCTTCTTGTTTCAACCTAGGCAGATAGTGTGATGACAGAAAGTCCTCCATTTCTGAAAGGTTTTCAAGTTTGTTTCCATACAAGTGTACATAGTAGTCTCTAATGATCTTTTGTATTTCTTCAGGATCAGACGTGACTTCACTTTTGTGTTTCTGATTGTATTTATTTGAGCTTTTTCTCTCTTTTTCTTGGTCAGTCTAGCTAGGGGATCATCGATCTTGTTTATCCTTTCGAAGAACCAACTTTTTGTTTCATTGATTTTTTATATTATCTTTGTGTCTTCTATGTCCTGGATTTGAGCTTTTATTTTGGTGATCTGGATTCTTCTGCTGAAATTAGGGTTTTTGTGGTCTTGCTTTACCAGCTTCCTTAGGGGACTTGTTAGGCTGTCAATTTGTGATTCTTCCATTTTCTTCATGTCCGTTTGTAGGGATATAAATTCCCCTCTTACTACAGCTTTCATGGTGTCCCAGAGATTTTGGTAAGATGTTTCTTCATTTTCATTTGTTTCCAGGTATCTTTTAATCTCTGTTTTGATTTCATCATTGACCCAGGCATTGTTTTGCATCATGCTGTTTAGTGTCCATGTCTTTGTTTGTTTTGGGGGGACCTTGTTGGTGTTAATGATTATTTTTATTTCACTGTGGTTCGAGAAGGTGCTTGCTAAAATTTTAGTCCTTTTAAAATTTACTTTTGCTTGATTTGTGGCCAAGTATGTGGTTAATCTTAGAGTACGTTCCATGTGGTGATGAGTAGAATGTGTATTCTGTGATCTTTGGATGGAGGGTTCTGTAGGTATCAATCAAGTCCATTTGATCAAGAGTCACATTGATGTTTTGGATCTGGGTGCTGATTTTTTGTCCTTATGATCTGTTTAGGGTTGTGAGTGGGGAATTAAAGTCCCCAGCTATGACAGTATTAGAGTTGATATCTTTTTTTAGTTTACCTAGGAGGTGCTTTATGAAAGTTGGTGCTCCTATGTTTGGTGCATATATGTTTAGGATGGATATTTCTTGTTGATGGATTGAACCTTTTATCATTATGTAGTGGCCTTCTGTAACTTTTTAATTTTTTATAGCTTAAAGGGTATTTTTTCTGAGATTAAGATCATGACTCCTCCTTTCTTTTGTGTTCCATTCACCTGAAAATTTGTTTCCCATCAACTTACTTTGAGTCTGTGAGTGTTCTTTCTAGTGAGGCGAGTCTCTTGAAGGCAATAGATTGTTACCTGGTGATATTTTATCTATTTTGCATTCTATGTCTTTTCAGTGGTGCATTTAGTCCGTTCACATTAAAACTAATTATTGAAATGTGAGAGTTGATCCCTATCTAAAAAAAAGTTCTTACACATTTGTTGTTCTTCCTGCTTGTGTGTTGTCTTTCTTTCTGTTTTAGAGTTGGATCATGTGTGTTTTTAATATTTTGCCTGTACTCTTGTGAAGAGCGTTGCTTTTCTTTTTTCCTTTTCCACTGTGTTCAATACTGTCTTAAGTGTTTCTTATAGAGGTAGTCTTATGGCAGCATAGGTTCTTAGGGATTGGCTATCTGGGAAAGATTTCAATTCTCTCTCACTGATGAAGCTTAACTTGGCTGGCTAGTTTATTCTTGTTTGAAATTGTTTATCTTTTAGAACTTTGAAGATAGGGCTCCAAGCTCTCCTAGCCTGGAGGGTTTCTGTAGATAAATCTGCTGCTGTTCTAATTGGTCTTCCCTGGTATGTAGTCTGATCTTTTTCTCTTGCAGTCTTTAGGATTTTTTGTTTTATACCTACTTTGTTTAGGCGAATTGTTATATGTCTGGGAGTTCGTCTTCTCATTTGCTGTGTTGCAGGGGTTCTCTGAATCTCTTGTGTTTGAAGTTTTTCATCATTGATGAGATGAGGGAAGTTTTCTTGAATGATTTCATGAAATGTTTGTTCCAGTGTGGCCTCTGTTTCTCTCTCTACCTCAGGAAGGCCAATTACTCTTAGGTTCGGTCTCTTGAAGTGATCATTCATCTCTTGAAGGTTTTCTTCTGTCTTTTTGAGCTTCTTGTCTATGCTTTTGACAGTTTAGTTTAGTTCTGTGTTTTGGTCTTCGAGCTCTGAGATTCTTTCTTTTGCTTGGCTAATTCTGCTTTCCATGTTTATTAGTTTGCTATTTATTTCCATCACAGTATTTTTTACTGCTGTTATTTCTGACATCAGCTCCTTCCTATTTTCCTCTTGTCTCTCCTCAATTTTTTTAATTCTCTCTATTAATGTCTTGATGTCTGGGTTTGTTGCATATGACCAGTCATTCTGGGGGCTCTTCATTGTTTGTGTTCTGGAATATGTTTTCTCCGTGTCTGATCTCCCAGGGGTCTGTGTGAGACCTATATTCTTCTTTTGGTTTTTCTTCCTTTGTGTAGTTTGTTTACCCCTCCCTACTTTTTCCTTCCCTCCACATCACCGTCTTCTTTAATTCTGTTATTCAGGGGTAGAGGGATTGCTTTTACTTCTGTTTGCTCAATCTCCTATTCTTTGTGTGCCCTTTTTGTTCAATTCTGGAATTGTACTGTAGGTTGGGGGTGGTCCTTTTTGCAGTTTTGAGATTTACTTAAGGGGGGAGCTGTGATTCAAAATCTATCGGCAGATCCTGGTGTTCACTGACAGGTGTATGGATAATCTGAAACCCACTATCCACTGCCTTAGAATCTGTCCATTTAGTAGGGCTGTAGATTTACTTCCTGAAATAAAATGTGGTTAGCAGAGGGAAGAGAATGGAGCAGACAGTGGGGGAAATGGGAGGTGCAGAGAGGCGTAAGCGGGGAAACAGACGAGTGTACCAACAAATGTAGAGAGAGACCTAAACTGAAACAGATAAAAACAATAGACCATAGCTACAGACTAACCAACTCCCATACAAAAAAATAAAACATACAATGATGATAACATACAAGCTAACCAACCACCTTATTGGTGTGCTGTTTTTCTATAGAAAGATACGATTTACAGAGAGGAGAAAAGAGCAGAAAAAGAAGAGGAAAGAAAAAAAAAGGAACAAAACAGTAGGAATAGAATTAAGTCATTAAACTAACAGAACCAATCGAGCACATGTTGAGACTTTTCGTTTAAGTCCAGTGTCCTTTCAGCTCTGATTTCTAGCTGTCTTTTCAAGCTGGTAAATTAGTTTGCAGTTAGGGTCAGTTGCCCCTGGCCTGCTGTGAAGGACAGTTCAGATCACCCTTTGTTCACCACTCAAATCTGGCCTGTGTCTGTTTTTCAAGCTTGTTTCTCCCTTTTTGGTGTTGTTACCTTGAATCGCCAGCAGGTGGTGCTATCTCAGCTGCTCGCCCGAGAGGTGGTGGAACATGACATGAGTCAGGCAGAGGCGGGAGATGGGAGTCTACCTCAGGGCAGGGCACACAGGAGGAGACCCATGACCGGCAGGACATCACAGTGGCAGCAGAGGTGGCAGTGATCCCAGCAGATCTTGCCTGCAGGGGTTTCAGGGTCTGAAGTCATGGATCTCCTCAGGCATGGGTGGCGCGATGTGCTATGGCCACCACAGAGGCCACAGCAGTACCAGTGGCTGCTGTGTCTGCAGCTGCAGTGGTTGTCCAGACCGCTGCGATGCCCCAGTGGTGGCTACGGCCGAGCTCCGTATGAAGAGCAGGCTGCTGACGTTGGAGTCCGCAGCCCCTGGGGACAGAGCCAGAGACCCTCTGCATTCTCCTTTGCAGAGGGTTTCATTGACCAGGTTGCCCCATCACCAACTTCTGGTCAGATTTTCTGTTTCTTCATAATTCACACTTGGTGGTTGTATGTGTCTAGTAATTTATCTATTTCTTCTAAGTTATTAAATCTGTTGATATATAACTATTTACAGTAATATTTTATGAGCCTTTTATATTTCTGTGATATTAGTTGTAATGCCTTTTTTCGCTCATGATTTTATTTATTTGTGTCTTCTCTCTTTTTATGTTATTTAGAATAGTTAAAGTTTGTCAATTTGTCTTTTCAAAAAAATCAGTTCCTACTTTCATTGACATTTTCTGTTGTTTTTCTAGTCTTTACTTAATTTCGTCTCTGATCTATTATTTTCTTACTTCTACTAACTTTAGACTTTGTTTATTCTTCTTTTTCTAGTTCCTTAATGTGTAATGTTAAATGGTCTATTTGAGATTTTTCTTATTCATGATAGGAGTTTATTTCTATGAACTTTCTACTAGAACTGCTTATGCTGCATTCCATAAGTTTTGATATTTTGCATGACCGTTTTTTGTCTCAATAAACTTTTAATTCCTTCTTTGACCCATTGATTGTTCAGATGCATATCATTTAATTTCTGCATATTTGTGTGTTTTCCACAATTTCTCCTCTTTTTTATTTCTACTTTTATGTAATCAAGCTTTGAAAAGATACTTGATATGATTTCAATCTTCCTAAATGTGTCAAGTCTTATTTTGTCACCTAATATATGATCTATTCTGAAGAATGTTCCAAATACACTTGAGAAAACAGTGTACTCTCTTGTTGTTAGATAAGATTATATATATTTATATATGTTTGCTGGATTCATTTGATCTAAAGTGTAGTTTAAGTCTAATGTTTCCTTATTGATTTTTTTTATGGATTATCTTTCTATTGCTCAACTTGGGGTATTGCATTAGATTACTATTATTGCATTACACTTTATGTGTCCCTATGGATTTGTTAATATTTTCTTTATATTTTTTCACCTAAATGTGAGTGCTTATGTATATATTTTTCCCTTAAATGTGAGTGCATTCACACTCACTTTTTGGTGAATCAACCCATTTTCATTATGTAATAACCTTATTTTTCTTTTCAATAAAGCATTAGGCTTTAGGCCTCTATTCCCTTTTGATTTCCATTTACATGAAATATCTTTTCTCATGGTTTTACTTTTATCCTGTATGTATCCTTAAAGCTGAAATGAATCTTTTGTAGTCAGCTTGTAGTTGGTCTTATTTTACAATTCATTCTGTCAGTCTATATCTTTTTATTTGTGAATTTAACCCATCTATGTTCAAAGTAATTATTATAGGTAAAGACTTATTACTGTCATTTTGTTCTTTTTTTCTTTTTACTTCATTTTATTCTATTGTGGAGACATGGAGTACAAGTCAGGATAAGGCACATAAGCAATTACATGCAGGTGAAGTTTGGACCTCCAACCCATCCTCACTTCCCCTGGTTTAGGACCAAGTACCCTTTATGTTGCTACATGTCGCCTCTCCTAACCCCAATGGCAGTGTCCTGCAACTGCCGATTTCTCTTTGTGTTATTGTAGTTAATGTTCAGGTCCCACTTATAAGTAAAAATATGTGGCATTCGGTTCTTTGTTTCTGTGATAGATAAGTAAGTATGATTGTTTTTAGTTTAGTTTAGTTTTGTTTTTTGTAGATAATTTTTTGTTGTTACTATTTCACTTTGGGTTTAAGTGATTTTTCTCTAGTTTTATGCTTTGATTCCTTGTTTTTCATCTTTCAATATCCATTATAGATGTTTGCTTTGTGGGTGCCATGAGATGCTAAAGATACTAAACAGTTATAAAACAGTATTTTAAGCTGATAAAAATAGAATTTTGATAACATTGAAATGTGACACTTTTCTCCATTCCCTCTCCATTTTGAATTTTGGATGTCATAATTCACATCGTTTTATGTTTTGTATCCCTTAACAAATTATTGTAGCTATTATTATTTTAATAGATTGTTTAACCTTCAGACTAAAGAATCAAGTAATTTATTTGCCACCACTACAGTATTAAGGTATTATGGGCTTGACTATATACTTTTAAATTATACTTATATATATTAAATATTGCTAATTAGTATATCTTGTTTCTGTTTAAAGAAATGACTTTTGCATTTGTTGAATATGGGTCTACTGATGATGAATTTCTTCAGTTTTTGTTTGCCTGGAAAAAGTCTTTATCTCACCTTCATTTCTGAAGGACAGCTTTACTTGGTGAACTTTTCTTGGTTGGCAGGTTTTTTCTTTCAGCATTTTTTAATGCATGGTTTTCTCTGATCCATGGTTTTGATCTCCATAGGTTCAGTTGCCTGTGATCAGTGGCAGTTTACAAATATTGCACAAAAATTCTAGAAATAAATAATTCATAAGTTTAAAATTGCATGCCATTCTGAGTTGAAAGATAATATATCATGTCATCCTGTTCCATCCACCCCAAGACATGAATCATTCTTTTGTTCAGCATAGCTATGCTGTACATACAACACACTCATTACTGCATAGGAAATACATAACATATAAAACATTTGGTACCATTTGCAGTTTCAAGCATCCACAGTGTTTTTTTGTTTTAAATATTTTTTGTGAATAAAGAGGGGATGGGGATGATGCTGTATGTCATCTCACTGTCTCTTGAACTCTAAGGTTCCTGCTGAAAAGTCTGCTACTATTATAATTGAAATTCCTTTATATGAGATATTTCTTTTCTGTTATGATTTTCAACATACTCCCTTGTGTTTTTATTTTTTTCCAGTTTGATTATAATATAATTATAATGCAATATAACATATTATATAATAATATAATAATCTGGATTTTAATTGGAGACCTTTATCTTTCTATATCTGAACATTTATATCTTCCCCCAGATTTGGAAAGTTTTCTACTATTATTTACTTAAATAAGTGTTCTATTACTTTTTCTCTCTTTTCTTTCTTCAAATTCTATACTTCAAATATTTATTCTTGTAATGCTGTTCCCTAAATTTCATAAGATTTCTTCATTTCTTTTCTTCCGTTTTTCTCCTTTGCATATTTTCAAATAAACTGTCTTTGCTTTAAGTATTTTTTCCTGCTTGATCATTCTGCTGTTGAAACACTATTGCATTTATTATTTGCTTCATTGTATTTTTAGTTCTGGAATTTTGATGTGATTTTTAAACAATTTCAGTCTTTGTTAAATTTACTCATTTCTTCATTATTTATTGTTTTTCAGGAATTATTATATTGTTTCTCTATATTCTATTGGAATTTGTTGAATTTTCTTAGGACAATTATTTTGAATTCTTCATCAGACTGTTCATAAATTTCAATTTCTTTTAGATTATGTTACTGTTGCTTTATCATGTTGCTTTTTTGCTTCCATATTTTCCTGAATGCTATTGATCCTTGTGGTGATTCATGGGCTTTTCTGCACATCTGAAAAAGTAGAGACTCATTCCAGTCTTTGAACACTGGCTTTGTCTGGGCAAACCCTTTACTAGTTGATTAAGGTATCCAGGGATTCTGGGCAGGTCACCTGGCATGATCCACATGCAGGCTTATTGCTTGAATCCTTAGTAGGAGATGTGCCTGGATCAGCATTCAGGTGGGTCTGAAGGCTAAACTTACAAGGATGGGTCTGTTGATTGGATCTGAAGGGATGGATCTAAAAGTGTCTATTAGGACGTGCTTGGACGTTAGGTATGCTAAAGTAGGCCTAGACACTGAATCTTCTGGATCACGGGGCTGCAGGAGTTGACTAGGATGACAGGGTCACAGGTACCAGTCAAGATACCACTGTCCCCCATGGGCATCAGCCTAATGCCTAAGGCTAAGGGTGCTGTTTGACTCTAGGATGGGCTTGAAGCCTGGGGATCTGTGGGCTGACCTGACTCTGAGCTGATCTGGAACCGGGAACAGTCCTGCAACCTGTATCCACAAGAGATGACCTGGAACCTGAGTCTTTGGTGCTAATACTATCTTGGGGTAGGACAAAAACCTTGGACCACTGGGCCAATACAGTGGTGGTCGCTAGGGTTTGCCTGGTGGTTGTGTGGGCATAAAGACAGTGTTCCGCAGGTAGACTTCAAGCTGGAGTCTGTAGTATCTGGCCTGGCACCAGCATAGGCCTGGAGGCTAAATCTACAAGTACCAGCCTGGAATCTTGGCTTGTGGGGGCCAGTCTAACCCTGGGTTTTACTAGGGAAGTCATGGTGTTGGCATCTGAGGCAAAATTCAATGCTCACTTCTCTCTTCATTTTTCCACTTGCCTAGGATAGGATTGGGGGGTGACACAAATGGTTATTTCTATCCTCTTCAATTAATCTTTTCTTATTTCTGTGCCACATCAAAGTGTTGTAATAACTTAACTGATTTCCTTAACTCATGTGAAGGTGTGTTTATGCATGTATTTTTGTTCAAATTGATCTTTCTATAAAATGTTTCTAGTAGTATTAGAAAGTCCTACTCTGCCATCTTTGATGTCTGGACCAATTTTCTTATTGAGCTTTAGTTACATAACTTGAAAGGTTTAGAGGGTAAAAAGTATCTGAGAATCTCAGCCTGTTAAGTTTTCTGTCCCCTAAAACAGGGTTTCTCAACCTTGGCACTATTGACATTTTAATTTGGTATGTATGTGTGTGTGAGAGAAGACTGACCTGCACATCTTAGGACGTTTAGAATAATGTATGGCTAGATACCAATAGCACTGCACCCTAGTTTGACAACCAAAAATCTCTACAGATATTGTCAAGTGTACCAGGGGAGAAATAGACTTAAGTTGAGAACCACTGCTTTAAAAAATCCTTGAGAGGTCCAATTAACCATTTAAAAGTATGTGCTCTTGAGCTCTTTTCCTCGAAAATATTGTGGAAACATGGCATGCTTTTTTATCAGCATCAGGGCTGCTACTCATCCCAGAGCCCATAATGAAATTATTGTCAAAGTGACAAAGCTAACCTACTCCCTTCAGGAACTCACTACTAAGCAGTGACCAATACACTCTTCTCTTATTATGAAACCCATGAAAAAAGAACATTATTCTTTATTTGCTCCTGCATCCCCCTGAAGTAGATAGGTTCTCCTTCCTAACCACTGGGTATATATGTGGAAATCACATTTTATTTATTTGTTTCTGTTAATGCCTGCATTACTTGAGAAATAAATGTGCTCTTTGTTTCATCTTTAAAGCTAAAAGATCAGTCTACCTCATTTCCAGTTAAAAGCTTTTGTTTATGTACTATGCTTTTTTCATATTTTGAGTCTATTTAAAAGACGGCTACAGCATGTCTTTCAGTAACATGAGTTATATCTGAGAATTGTGATCAGAAGTCATCATAGGTACAAATTTTCTTTCTTGGAGAAAGTAACAAAGAGGGACTTAGCTGATAGTGGGAGCAAGCGGGCTAACCCACTCTCACCTATCTTCATTGCTAAACAAACAACCACTGCTCTGGGACTATAAATTATCAGACAAGTGAAAAAAATCCACATTCACGCTGAAAGTGTAAGCAGTATAATTACTATCTGGATATCGCTTGTTATTTAATTTGTCAATGAAAACTTACTGAAATAATTTTGTCCAACCCCTGTATATTGGTGTTGCATCTGTATTTTGTGCTGTATAAAAGAACCATTCGGAAACTTAAAGACTTGAAAAACAACCATTTATTTAGCTCAGTGTTCTGTGGAATGACTGTTTGGGCTGCACTCAGCTGGATGGTCCCTCTGCTAGTTTTTACTGGACTCACTCACATATCTGGACATGTGCAGCTCAGCTAGTTCTGTTTCTGGGGGTTGACTGGTTGTAAATTTCAGTGACAGAAGAAACTGGGCCAAATGTATCTCATTAAACAATAAGAAAGTTGAGTTCGTTTACATGCAAGAATAAAAGCTTCAAGAGGCCTTGAATCTGAAGCTGAAAACATCCACAATGTTACTCCTATCAAATTCTCTTGATCAATTCAAGTCATAAAATAAATCCAGCTTCATGGGATTGAAGTATAGATTCTACCTCTGAATGAAAGGTTCTGTAAAGTATTTCAGTCATGTTTGTAATTTACCACTGGCAGTATGAATTTTATTTATTTTGTAACTAAAATAATTAAAATAGGTGTCTTTCAGAGAGGAAAACAGCCTTAATTTCAGCAGCCTTTAGAATATTAGAACTACGCAATTTTAGGATATAGTATTAAGCAATGTTCACAAATTACTCTTTTTGAAACCATGTACAGAGGATTATAGTTTGCAAATAGGAAGACTTTGGTAAGGGCTTTGTTTCTTGGAAAATTGACTACTAAAGATTTTCTCTACATATTTTATTTTCCTTCTTTTACTTTTTCTACCTCAAAACTTGGTAGTCGATTGCCTTCAAGTTATAGAGTGGAAAACATATATTTATTCAAATCTAAATAAATAGTTTGCTATATCTACTTTTACACAGTTTCTTGTAACAGCGTGTATAGATTCATTTCCTTTTAGGAGGAATCACGATTTCATTAATATGCCTGATATCTTTTTAAAAATGCTTTTGGTTCATATTCAGATAACAGATGCTCTGAGGCTATGTAAACTACATAACTTTCTCTCTGCGGTGTCAACAATTGTAAGTACTTTGCTTCTGGCTTATTTCCATAGCTTTTAACAGAAAAACATCTGAATTGTATTATTTTATATGTGATATTTACATACTTACAAACATACTATTCACACAAAGATTTTGCTTATAAACTTAAAAATGGCCAAAACATTTATTTGTAGAGAATTATAAGTTTAGGAATCATATTAAGTTTGCTAGTCTATGGAACTATCTTATATATTTTTCTCTTAAGATATGTCTATACAGGTACTATAGTGATAGAAGGCAATGGACCAAAGGAGAAAGATTTGCCATAGAGAAACAGAAGACAATCAAAATGAATGTGAGGAAGAGGAGAGTAAAGTGGAGGAGAAAAAAATATATATCCAAAAAAGGTATGTATTCATTCTTTTAGTTTTATTCACAGTTTTATTTGCTTTTATTCTTTTTAGAATAAGTTGCCCAATGAAAGAAAATCATGTTGTTTTTCTGAGTCCTCAGGCAAACTTTGAAATTACCCCTCATTTAAATTGAGAAGAGTCACATGAGCAAATTGACTTAACTTCAGAGCCATTGCTCTCCCAAATTTGTACACTGAAATGAGTTGCATAAACCTCATGATCTTCATTTTCTTCAACAGTAATTTGAACATGATGATAGCTACCTATATGTGTCATTGCAAAGTTGGATTATATTGAAAGATTAAGATATTTACTGAACAATATAATTGTCCGATAAGTGGCAGATGTTTAATTAATAAGCACTAATATCTTATTGTGAATTAGAGAACTATGCTTTATCCTGTCTCTAGTATACATAAAAGTTTTTTAATACTTGCTATAAATAAAATTTGTCAGTTAGACTAATCTTGAGTATTTTTGTTTGAACAAAAGTGGCTAAATTGTTTAAAACCTTAGGAATACCAGTGAATTTTAATCACATCTTTCTTATATTTGTGAATTTTTGACAAAATCAAAAAATTAAAATTTTATATGTAAAGTTGATTCAACAAAAGAAAAATTTTAAAAGATAAAATCAGTGTTATTGATGGGAATACACGGGATCATTTTATGACTGACATACTAATTATTTGGTAACTCCTTTCATAATATGGTGAAGGAAGTGAAACCAAGAGTTGCAATGTACAGAACTTCTAAGTATACTTCATATACATTGACATAGATCTCGTTTTAACAAGAACTTAGAAAACATTAAATTAAAGCTTTAGTGTGGTACATTTTTAATACTGTGTCTTAAGAATCAACTACTAACATTAATTTTTCAGCTCAGTGCACAGTCTGTTTTGCCAAACATGTTAAATACTTATATAAAGTAAATAAATGTAGCTCTGTATACTCTTAATTGTTGAGATAGTGGTAAAAGAAGGCCAAGAATCATGATAAAAGGATTAATCACTGACTTCAGAAAGTTTCTACTCTAACTCAAGAATCAAGTGTCAGGTGATTATAGATCATTAAAATTGATATCTCTGGGACAAGAATCCAATATTTAGTGCCTTTTTTTTCTCTTGTTTGTTTGGATCAGAAATACCTCTTTTTCTTTGTGTCACTAAAGATTTCAAAATTCAGTGCTCACGTTGCTTCCTTTGGACATCTTTTCAGACTTCATAAAAGACATGGTGCCCTATATCTGTCCCCAGATATTATATTAACCTTTTCTACAGATGTAAGATATTGGAGTTGTGTATGCATATGTGTGTCACTGAGCTCTACTATCACAAGTTCAGTGGAGAAGAGACATGGGAAAGATGTTTGTTTAGTGAAATATTTACTCAAGCAAATATTTTTGTGTCCATATATAAGTGTGTATGTGTATGAATACAATTGTTTTAAATTATCTATCATGTAATATCATTTTCTTGATGAAAATGATCTGACCACTAATCACAATTAGAAATCAATCCACACACTTTTTAAAGCCAACTTGAGCCCATATTATTTCCTTTGTCTCCCTATAAAACCCTTTATTGTTTTCTTCAGTCTTAACATTTTACTTTTCTTTCTTTTTTATTTTTCCAATTTTTTCAGAACTCTAAACTATTACACTCTTTGAAAATGTGCACATCTCCTCTAAGCATGCAGTTTTTCAAAATCTTTTAGCTGATTGTTCATTACTTATATCTCAGCTTAAAATATAATACCCTAAGAGAAGTCATTCAGAGCATTAATTTTAAAGGAACCATCAATACTTTCTCAAGTCATTTTCTATCCATTGCCCAATTTTTATTTTTACTAACATTCTCCCTCTTTCTCTTTTTTAAACTCTGTTGTCCTCCGCTGGAGTGCAGTGGCAAGAATGTGGCTCACTGCAGCTTCACACTCCTGGGCTTAAGTGATCTTCCTGCTTCAGCCTCCCAAGTAACTGAGACTACAGGCACGTGCTGCCATGCCCACCTATTTGTTTGTTTGTTTTATTCATTTATTTTTTTGGGGGGGGTCTTGCTCTGTTTCCAAGCAGGAGTTCAGTGGCACACTCTTAGCTCACCGCAGCCTGGAACTCCTGGACTTAACCAATCCTCTTTTCTGTCTCCTTACTCCTTAGTAGCTAGGACTACAGGTGTGTGCCACCATACCTGGGTAACTTCTAAAAAATTGTTTGTAATGACAGTGTCTCACTATGTTGCCCAGGCTGGTCTTGAACTCCTGGCCTCAAGTGATTTCCCCTCTTTAGTCTTCCAAAGTACTGAGATTATAAGTGTGAGACAACATGCCCATTCCATTTTTTTCTGTAGTAAAATTATCTTTTATTTAGTGTCTGTTTCTACCAATTAGAATGTAAATTCTTAGAGGGTAAGTTTCCCAAATTTTTGCTATAAAGTAAATACTCAATGAATATGTGTGTGTGTGTGTGTGTGTGTGTGTGTGTGTGTGTGTATGGCGTGAATACCCACTTTGAATCAATAAATACAAAAATATATGTATATTGGACTGGTGGTGGCACAGGGGGACTCACTGACACCCTTCATTCACACTTAAAATTAAACAAAGAATGGCTAGCTTATCTCTCAGAACACCTCTAAGTATTACGATTCTGTGCGTGTGTTGGAAGGAAGTTTATTTAATCACTAACTGAAAGGACTGCTCAAATCTCCATTTATTCTGAAAATGTTTAGTTAGCTTCTGTGAAACTCATAGAAAAAATGATAAAGAAACTGTCCACCACTTGGTTTATTGCCTTCCAAGTCAGTTATATTTTTCATTTTAAGTCTGAGAGATAATCAATACACTGGGACATATTCTAGGTACGTTTTTAAGACAGCAAACTACAAATATGATATGACCTGAAATTGAAAAAAATATAAAATGTGTATGTGAGGGTGGATGTGGGGATCAGTGTATTTCAATGATATCACTGAGAAAAGGAAACAAGAGGCATTCTGAAAGCTGGAAATGCAACAATTCCGGTAGAAGCATCTAAGCTTTAGGTAGCTTCTGTCTTTTCCAAAATTATTAAAGGATCTTATCAAATGTTATTCACTATTCCGACAGTAATTTTATTTCACTTATTTACAATGATTGAACTGACTATAAGGAAATGATTTTAAGAAAAGACACAAGCCGGGCTCGGTGACTCAGCCTGTAATCCCGCGCCTTTGGGAGGCTGAGGTGAGTG
>NW_007259578.1:1771-61554 GCF_000164805.1 Carlito syrichta | reverse complement strand
CTCTACAATAAATCAAAAAATTAGCCGGGTGTGGTAGCGCACGCCTGTAGTTTCAGCTACTTGGAAGGCTGAGGTAGAAGGATCACCAGGCCAGCGGGTCGAGGCTGCAGTGGCCGGGAGCGGCCACTGCACTCCAGTCTGGGCGACCGAGTGAGACTCCAACTCAAAAAGAAAGAAAAGACACAGTAAGTGATCTAAGGTATGTGGCAAAAATGTTTCTGAAACAAGTATCTATTTTATTCAGGAAACAATTTATACAGCAAGAGCATTGGATTAATTTTTCCCGGAAAATATAACGTGTTATTTTAAGTACCGTCTCAGGTAATTTCCAAATAATAAACTATATTTTCAAATACTTCTCAGATCTGATGCAATGGCTCATGCCTGTATATCCAGCACTTTTAGAGGCCAAGGAAGGAGGATTGTGTGAGGACAAAACTTAGTGACCAGCCTGGACAACCTAGCAAGACTCCGTCCACGTCTATTTTTAAACAAACAAACAAACAAATAATTGTTTTTAAAAAACCTTTCAGTATATATAGTCTTACACTTCCTTTCTTCAAACACCTCAGACATAATATTTGTAAATTATGTTCTCTCTTTTTCATTATATCCTCCCTTTTATTCACTCCTTCTCCAACAAATGTTTATTATAAAACTACTAAATATCAAGTACACATCTATAATGATGAATTAAACAATTCCCTGCCTCACAGTGTTTACTTTCTAATAAGAATCATGTTAACTTTCAAGAGCATTCGTTGTATTCCAGGAATTATTTATAGTGCTTTGCCTGTAAAATGGTCATTATTATCAATATATCTCCCATACTAACGACAAGGAAACTGAGCCTCAGAGCATGTAGGCCACCATCTCAAGGTCATCAAGCTAGCAAGTGTTAAAAATGATATTTAAAAGCAGATAGTTTGCCCATACCCATGTATTTAGCTGTGATACTATTTTGTCCCTTCAATGAATTCTTCTAATACATATGTCTATGGACTCCTCCAATACTGGACTCTTCCAACACTTGTCTTTGTGCCACTCATTTGCTTTCTTGTATTTTAAATAAATTAACATTTTTACAATTTTAATTATAAAAATAACAAATAATTTACAGGAAATTTGGAAGTGGAGAAAAGACCCATATTAACACCATGCTGTAACTGTTATCCTCTAAATATTCTCATATACTTTCAGTGATAAGCAGTTGTGATCATAGGAAATCCATATCCTGCTTATTTCGTACATTTTATTATAATTTTTTTTCATAAAGTTGCATAGAGTTCATAAGCATTATTTTTAGAGACTGTTCAAATACACTTTGAGTGGAGGTATCATTATTAACATAGTACCCTCACTGGTGAGTCTTTTACTTCTTTGAAGGAGAAAAAAATAATTTTATTACATAAAAAGTACTTTTGAATTTCAATTCAAATTAACTAAGTTAACATATAAAATTATTTGACATCATGTAGTTAAACATATATTTTACTTTTACAATTTTATTATAAAGACGGTATCTCACTAGGTTGGGCTGGTTAGTCTCGGACTCCTGACCTCAATCTATCCTCCCACCTTGGTCTCCCAAAGTACTAGGATTACAGGCATGAGCTATGGCACCCAGCCTTCCACAAGTATTTTTTGTATCCTACCATTCTCCAGTCATTGTGATAAGCTTAAAGAATGTTGTAAAAACAGTCTCGTAAATTCAAGAAGCTCCTAATACAGTGGGAGGCAACAAAAATCCAAACTTGTGTGAGATATGAGAACATATAATATTAGATTATATAATATAGTTCCCAATTTAGTAATGCAGTGCTGATGAAGATGGGTAGGGCAGAAAAGGCTGTGGGCAGTCCAGAGAAAGGGAACTTTCACTTTCTCTCCCTCAATATACATATATATATGGATACATGTGTGTATATATATATATATATATATATATATATATATATATATATAAAATCAGTGAAAAGAAAAATATGAACTATTTGAAAAATAGCTTAAAATGATTTTATGATATATAGTAGATAAAAATGTTCTGAACAATAGTGTAAATATATTAGTCTTGAATATAATGCTAAATTTGCATTAATTATACGTGAAAAGATTCCTCTTGAGAGGTGAATTTAAAATTTTATAGACCCTAATACTAAACATGCAAAAGTGTAAATTCTACATGATAATATTTTAAATCATTTATTTTTCCAGAACCTGCTGTCTTATAATTTCTATATATAAACACTCAACAAAATTCTAATTTTCTATTTACATTGGTGATTCTGTTATCAAATAGTAGGTAAGAAGACCCATGGCATTCAAAAAAACTTTGCTATTGTCTACTAAAATATAGATTTTTTTTTTTTTTTTGAGTTGGAATCTCACTGTCACCCAGGCTGGAGAGCAGTGGCACACTCCCGGCCACCGCAGCCTCTACCTGCTGGGCTCAGGTGATCCATTCACCTTAGCCTTCCAAGTAGTTGGAACAATAGGCATGCGCCACCATAACCTACTAAGTTTTTTTATTTTATTGTAGTGATGAGGTCTCGCCAAGTTGCCCAGACTGGTCTCGAACCTGTGGACTCAGACAATCCTCTCACCTTGGCCTCCCAAAGTGCTGGGATTAAAGGCATGAGCAACTGTGCCCAGTCAAATATAGATTTTTAAATAACATTTTTTAAACATTATGAAGGAGGGTTGAGAAAATCCTGGATTAACACATATATTATCTAAAATGATACCACACTCAAACTTTCAAGAAAACTGTCAATTACATTTTGAACAAGCCACTTAAAACAAAAAAGGGAATCAACTGCTTCACAGCATTTCTAGTTTTTATAATTGCTTACATTTAGGGCCAAATAGGAGTAATCATTTGATTGCAAGTTCATTCTGAATTGTCTGCTCATGATTTGTTTTTAGAAAAAAAAATAAAACTAAATTCATGTAATATGAGGGAATATGCAAAGAGAAGAAAAAGGATTGTTGAAAAGAAATATGCACCTCCAACAGTGATCTCTAAAAATAAATAAACTAAAACTATAGCATGAGCAGGAGGTAACAATAAATTATGGTCTTGGATTCCTCTGTTGTTCAACACCTGAACGTACTTGATCAGATTGACAAAATAAAAAATTTGAAATTTATCTTAAATGTATCATCATACAGCAGCGTTTTGAAAGTCTGTCCTTTTTTTTTTTAACAAAGTTCTTAGAATATTTACGTAGTTAGATTTCATAAGAACTTCTTGTGTACCTGCAATATAGGTTAATATGACAGCCAAATCTTTTACATATTCTTAGGGAATGAAAACGATTTGTTAAATACAATTTTAATACTTTGATTTATAAAGCAGCTGGAGGTGGCAACCTACAATAAATTAATCTATTATGAATTATGAAATTATTAATATAGCTTGACTTAAGCATCTGTGGTTCACAGAAATTACATGGAATTATTTATTGGTGCCATTTCCCCTTTCTGCCTTCCCTAACTATATTTGATAAATGGGGCCAGCATATCTTTGTCATTACACAGGGAATAGAGTCTGTGCCAAAACATATGGCTCAGGGTTTAAAAGGTAAATTACATGAATATTAATGATTACACTGTCCAATATACAGCAACTCTAAAATTTTCGAGTAGTTGAAATTCAGTTTCAACTTGATAGACTGAGAAAATGTAGGCTTTAAATTCAAAATAAAATTACTACTTTTCCTTAAGAAATTATTAATTAGTAAAGTCTGTGCTAAAAGCTTTGGCTCCCATATTCAATTTAATCATTAAAACCATCCTTCAACTAAGTATACTAAGTAACTCATCAAAGTTCACATTGCTAGTGAGTTATGAACCAGAATTTAAAAGCAAATAAGTCTGATTCAAGATCCCAAGTTCACCTTCCTCATCTGCAAAATTGGGAAAGTAAGCTCCATGTCATTCCTTATTGACAACACTGTTCTGAGGTTGAAATGTAAGAAAAAATATATATATATTTGTAAATTGTAAACATCCAAGTAGTCATAAATCTGCTTTCAGATGTAGATGACTACCTATATCTTCCTCAATGTAGTCTATTCATTAAAAAAAAAACAACAACAAAATCACTAATATGGCTAAGAAGAGGACAAATGAAAAGATAAGTAGAGCAGTTTTGTTGTGGTATGTCACCAACATAGTACCCAAAACTGTTAAGGTGGGACTCCTTTATTACAACTTGTTTAAAAATTTTCATCTTAAAAGATTTGTCATGAGGAATTTAGGAGACAGAAAAGCACTCAAATTACTAGGAAAGAATTTCATTAGACAAAGTGTGTTAAATAAGAAAAATCAAATTTTCTGAACAGGTCTGATAAACTCATTAATGGTGCTGTCATGGTTCATGTCATGGTTTAAAACAAGAAACATTGCTGGCAGTGTGCTGCAAAAGACTCAAGACTTGTATTTATTGAAATTACTGGAATTTGTATGTAGATAATCTCCATCTTATTCATATCTTCATGCCTTAATCCAATTGGTCCAAGCCATTTCAAACAAGGCTATCTTCAAGTCTTAGTTTTTCCCTCTTCTTCCCTAATATAAGTTCAACCAAACTAACACTTAAACAATAATCCTAGTTCAGAGCCAGGTCAGATAAGTGTCTGTTAGGTTCAACTTCAAGTCAGAAAGTGTTTTACTGACAACTAAGTTCACAAACTAATCCTAGAAAAAAGTGCTACATACCTCATTGTTGAGTAACATTAAGATCATCTTCAAAGCACTCCTCTTTGGAAACCATGCACTGGCGCCAGCACCTAGTCTACCTGTCAAAGCAGTTTTGGAACTTTTTTTCTTGAGTGGTCATCATATTGCCTTTGATGTTCTGAATGTCATCAAAATGTCTTCCTTTCAATATTTCCTTTATCTTCAGGTAAAGAAAAACGTCATTGGGCCAGATCAGGTGAGTAGGGAGGATGTTCCAATACAATTATTTGTTTACTGGCTTAAAACTCCCTCACAGACAATGTGGTGTGAGCTGGTACATTGTCATGAAGCAAGAGCTCCTTTGGGACCATTTTTGCACATACCTTTCTCATGCCAAGATTTTTAGTTAAGAGTTTCCTGACGAATTCTCTATTGATGTTTATTTGGTCTGCTCTGATTCTCACAGACAGCTGATGATTTTGACACACAATTCCATGATTTTTGCAATGTTTTCATTAGTTCTTCTTGTTGTTGTCCTGACCTCTCTTCATCAGTGATGCTTTCTCTCCCCTCAGAAAAACATTTAATCCTTTTGCACATGATCCTTTTCTTTATGGCATTATACCCATAAACTTGACCTAACATGTCCTGATTTCATTTCCACTCTTGCTAAGTTTAACAAGAAATGTAATGTTTGTTCATTGCTGTAATTTAAGCACTGATATTCTTGTGAAATCACATAAAAACATCCAATAAAATTAATGAACACCCCTCAGCCCTGCCATATGTTGACACAAACAAAGCTGTGAGACACTGATATATCAAGATTACAAAACCATATTGAGTTGTTTGTACAGTACAACCAATGTTAAGTGCACAGTGGCAAGCTCATGAACTTGTCAGACGTCATATGACATCATCTAGAGTTAGGATATGAAGTAGCTCAATACATCACCCTTATTCCCTGCCAAATTTGGAAACAATTGAGATACATTCAGTAATTTGGGTTCTAAGGTCTTACTGCTTAGGCATTACATTATTCAAATCTTAGAAATGTGGTATGCACATTAAATAGAGGTTCAATGTTTTTCTTGTAAAGAAGAAGATATGTATTTCAAGATCCAGAAAACAAAACTAACCCAATTAATTGCCTTTGCCATAACAAAGCCAGTATTTCTTATAATATGTGAACCAGAAGTAGTATCATAATTTGAACATTTCAACAAAATTATTTTATAGACATAGTCTAATGCCTTCCATAAAACTATAGCATTAACTTGTGATCAATTCATTAATGTTATTAACTTTTCTTATGTAAAATGTATTTTTAAGTGTTATAGTTATATATACATATATTTTTTACCCAAATATTTGACATTCAAGTCAAGAATATATTATAGTAGTATTCTATTTTGTGTAGCACAAACATTTCTAGACACAAAGATTTCCACACACACCACACTAACATAAGTGAAAATCCAAAATGGAAACAAAATCTTCATCTACAAATTGTCGCCAATTAATTTTTCCATGTATTTTTACTTTCTTCCCGTTTTAGTTATGTTAATTAAATATTATATAACTTCATGTTTTTCTTTGCACAACTTTTCATTATATAATTTGTAGCAGATGCTATCAGTAACTCAACCAGAGCCTTTAGAATTTTCAGTATGTCCTGACCAACTTCTAACTGCCAGCATTTTCATCTATGTCCCTGTGATGTCAATTCCAGGCATATGAAAACCCTTATCTCTCACGTAGAAAAAATTTAAAATGTTTTACACCATTTCTCAAATTTAAATCACTGTGATAGTTGACTTAGTAAAGAAACTTAATTGGCTCTCTTCTCTACCAATGTCACTTTCTCACTACACTGGTGTTTCTTTCAAAATCATGTATTTGCTCTGGAATCTTGTCGCAAGGTGGGTTTCTGGATAATTCCAAAGTATGAAATACCTTTTTACATAATTCCTTATTATCTCTCATTCTTTTTAACATATTCAACACATATTATGTCTTCAATAAGTATTTGTTGAATGACTGAATAAACTATGTCATTCTTTTCTTTTCCTCTTTCACTCTTTTTCTATCATCTCCACCTAATTAGCTACCAGTTATCATTCAAGTTTCAGTTATAAATGCTAACTCCTTTTCAAGCCTCACCACAACTCTACCAGGGCCTCTTAATCTTCCTGCAGATTTTCATGATGATTTCCAAATAATGTTTGATAACTGTTAGCATTGTGACTGTCTTGAGTCTCTGTAGCTTCATGATCACTTCTTTATTTGTGCACTGTCCCATACTGGTATATGTACTTAATAACAATTTGATAGTCTATAGCATGCATGAAATGACAGTTTGAAAAAATAAAATATATGGAAAATATACATGGCACACTCACTATTTTATAGTTACTTCGTGACCACTCCATACATGTTAAGATCTTGTCAGGGTACCCTGGTTCAATTATTTACCCAAGTTATTTGTCTGTTTGTCTTATTTTTAGCTCAACATTTTTACATTGAACATCACTGCATAATTTAAACATTTGACATATGAAGCACTTATATTTCTTTTTTCCATTCCACATACCATTCCTCAATTGAGATTTATCTTCAGTGAAGTATTTTTGTCCCCATGTCTCATCTCCTATTGTGACTATCCTTTTGAATAGAACCACACATTTCAGTTTTTTCATGTGTATGATTTCCTTCATTTCTTATTTCCACTATGGTTATAATGGGTGACAGGCTAGAAGGATAGATGGTTGTGTACTAACTGATAACAACTTATAACTCATCATATACATGCTAATATTTGAATTATAATGAAATTCTTCAGTAGATTAATAGAAAGCTGATTACTTATTTTGTCATTGTTTTGCGATTTCATCAAGTCATGGAAAAAGCAATAGTGAAAATTTGTTTAAATCACATTATGAAAGGAGATGCCCAATCGATTTTAAAATCAATCTCTCCCCCTTTCAAAACATATCTCCAATTCCCCTCTCACTTTAGCATTCTTTCCAAATCTTTCAAATCTCTTCTGAATGTCCCAAAGTACCCTGATATAAAAAGCTACTTGGATATCTATTTTATACTGCTCTCGTACTTATAAAAATACATTTGTTTCCACGTAACATTTCCTAATTATATTTAATATGACTGATGTGTGATTGTGACTGTAGTATATCAAACCATAGAGATTACAGACTTTGTATATATAAAACAAAACCCTCAGCTAATAGTTCTGCAATTAGTAACCTGAAATGAAGAAGTAAGTTCTTAACATGTGCAATTATCTGAAGAGTTAACCATTGTGCTGTGAACATTATTAATGAAAATAAACCCCATAATTCTGAGTTTTTCACAATGATGCTATGTTGCATATACATCTAACACCAGACCACAGACTTCTATAATGTAAAAATGGGAGTAAAGTCAATAATTAGGTGTTTCTTTCTATATTTGGGAACAATATGCTTGGGTTAGTGCTTTTGAAAATTGTTTATTACTGTATCTTGCACCTACAATATGTCTCAAAAGTGTAGGTAATAGTCTACCTTCTGAAACTCCCTCTTTATCTACCATCTATCTATCTATCTATCTATCTATCTATGTGCATACCTATAAATACATGTACTTATTTTCATATCTGAACATCCATACCAAAACACACAAAAATATCAAAACACTTATGATACATATATACATATTTATAAACTTATGTGTAAAACTTTTTTAATAAGGAAATTATTCTAGTGATATCTTATTTCTAAAATCCATTATGCATCTGAGAAAGGCTACATTACAAATATTCATATTTGGGAATCTAAGAGAGTATTGATCTTTTCTTGAAATATAACCATTACCCTATGATCTATTATCTCTAGACACAGACCATTTCCCCAACTGTCTTGTGAAGGAGGAAGTAGAGTGTTGTCGGTGGGCAGAGATGAATGTCAAGTGCTGATAAATCAAAAAATTAAAATTATCATCCTTTCGGTTCCTAGAGAGAGATGTGATATCCCAATTTAACCACATTTACTAAAGGAAAGCATACAGAAAGAGCTCCTTACTACTTCTATAGTTTTTTGTGTTAAATGCTATGTGTTATAAAGTGACTTTTTGTTGTTTTGTGCCTTCTGGAAAATGAGTATTCCTTGTGGAAGGAGTTTACTCTGCCTTGAAAAGTGGCTTCCCTTCAGGCATATTCCCAGGACACTTTCAAAGATGCTACATTAAAGGGAAGAACTTCATACACCAGGTCTTTGCAAATTTTCTTGGATGAAGCTTGAGAAGAGTTTGATTTATATCAGATTATTCTCCACAGCAAACAGAGCAGAGCTACTGCAAGGTTCCAAAGAGGATTAGGCCCAACAACATGAAAACTTAGGAGAAGTCTGCCTGCAGTGCCATTATTTTCTAGTCCCTCCATTCTGTGGTATTTTTATTCTTTATATCTTAGGAATTCATTGTCCACTTACAGCCATCTAATTGCCCAGGAGACTCTCTTACTGCGTTTGCTTTGGTTGCTCTTCTCTTTCTATATCAAACTTCAACCTTCATTTTCTGCCTTGCAACACTTGCTTACCAATCACATGTCTTCTCTGGAATGATGAAACAGTTAAAGGCTGAAAATGATGATAATGCTTTATCAAGAGTTTTCAATGCCTTAGATAAAAAAGAAATAACCGATGTGGGGATTTCAGGTACTCCTTGGCAAGGCTAGTCGGGGACAGAGACCTCACATCCTTTCTATAGTTTGGTCAGTTCAAAATCAACTATATACAGCCTTCCTATGATGTTTCTTTTTCTCTTTCTCTGTCATGACAATTTAATAGAAAAAATAACATTTTGCATATATATTCATCATCAAATACTTTGCATTTACATGGATATCAATCTGTGTATATATTGCTGTGTAGAATTGGATACATAAAGATATGTGAACTGTAATTTATGGGTGATGTAAAGTATTATAAGACTTAATTTGACTCTACTCAATTATTAACTTATGTAGTGACTTTAGAACTCAATCTCATTTAAGATATGACCCCTCTGGCAAGAAGGCAGATGTCATGGAATAATATTTAGTAGAAATGTCTGAATCTTCAAAAGGCTAGTCCCTTTGAAGGACATTATTATACCTAAGATTTAACAAGTAAACTAGGTACAGGTGAGAATATGATATGATCTTAGAACTGAACACTCTGGTTCATGGTTATTCAAAATGTGAAAGAATAAAAAAAGATACAAAGTAGACAAAGAGGGAACAATAGAGAGTTACATTGTTTGGAGGCCAAGAGAAGACTCAGATCACAAGAAGGAAGTATTAGCATAGTGCACAAAGCCCAGACTCTACAGGTTCTAATATCACATTTGTCATTTATAAGCAGCATGACCTTGGGCAGGTAACTACATAAGTGCTCAACGCCTGTATCCTTGGTTGTAAAATTGAGTTAAAAATGGTGCCGATTGCATAGAATTATTAGAAAGGCTTAATAAGCTAAAATACATCAAATCATAAGAATAGCTCCTAGCACTTTATATTTTTATATTATTATCTCCAAAATCATTATCAAAATTAGGATTTATAAGTGATAATTTTCTTCACTTTCCTCTATACAACTTCTAATATTATCTCATTTACTGTAATTCTTATAGTTGTGCTTAGTTCAGGCTGTCAAACATAAAGATTAATTTCTTTCTATTATTTAATGGGTTAACCACAACACATTCTCTAGATTAGAGTTAGCTGACTCAAAGATGAATGCCAGGATTCGCTAATAAACGGTCATCAAAATACAAACGTTATGTTAGCATTAAATTGCAAAGTCAGTTTTAGTATATACCAATGACTTTCCTCACAATAATTTGGTAATTTTTTCTTAGAATGAGCATTTATCGCCGGGCTCAGTGGCTCTGCCTGTAATCCCGCGCCTTTGGGAGGTTGAGGTGAGTGGATTGCCTAAGCCCGCGGGTTCGAGACCCGCCTGGGCAGCGAGACCTCATCTCTACAATAAATCAAAAAATCAGCTGGGTGTGGTAGCGCATGCCTGTAATTCCTGCTACTTGGAAGGCTGAGGCGGAAGGATTGCCAGAGTTCGGGAAGCGAGGCTGCGGTGGCCAGAAGCGGCCACTGCACTCCAGTCTGGGTGACCGAGTGAGACTCCAACTCAAAAAAAAAAAAAAAGAATGAGCATTTATCAAGAATTAGTTGCAATGAATATCCGAATTATGTGTTTTTGAAAAATTCGACATGAAATATGAGTGGCTGGGCACGGTGGCTCATGCCTATAATCCCAGCACTTTGGGAAGCTGAGGTGAAAGGATTGCCTGAGTCCATGGATCAGAGACAAGTCTGGACAACTTGGCAAGACCTCATCTCTACAATAAATCAAAAAATTAGCAGTGCATGGTGGCGCATGCCTGTAGTTCCATCTACTTGGAAGACTGAGGAGGAATGATCACCTGAGCCCAGCAGGTTGAGCCTGTGGTGGCCGTGAGCATGCCACTGCACTCCAACCTGGGCAACAGAGTGAGAGATTCTAACTAAAAAAAAAAAAAAAAAGAGAGAGAGAAAGGAAGGAAGGAAGGAAGGAAGGAAGGAAGGAAGGAAGGAAGGAAGGAAGGAAGAAAGAAAGGAAATAGGAGTTAAGGAAATTCAATTCATGTAGAAATGCAATACATTCAGTCACAATATTCCAAATGAATTGCTCAAAACAGATTGTCATATAGCAAATCACTGATATGTTCATCTAGAATAATGAGTTCTTCCTTTTGTTACCTTGGTGATTGCAATAGCCCTCAAGAACCTTGGAAGAGAAATATGCCTATTTTCTTGCACACAAAGACAAGTATCAGTTAGATTGATTTAAAATTACACATATTTAGAATCAATTGTAATATTTTCAATAACATTAACATTATATAGCAGTTTTTAAAACAACTTAGTTATCAGAAGGAACATCGTCTTTATGAAACAGAAAAACATAATAATAAAAGTAATACCTTTCATTTACTTGGCATTTGTTTTGTTTTAGTAGAAAATATTAACAAAATACTGCTTTTCAAAAAAAATGGAGGCCCATGCTCATGATCATTAGAGAGGAATGTTTATTATCCATTATAGCTATCATTTTATTTGATGCACACAAGATTAAATATTTTAATTAAGGGCAAATAATATCATAATAAACCGTCATCTAACTCTTGAAGTCCCTAAATTATACTTAAAAATTTCTTTAAAATGTTGTAACTCCATATATTTTGTGTTAATTTTCTTTTAAGACAGGATTGGTGTTTTTGGTTTGTTTATTGACTTTAGTTTAAATTCTCTGTTCATTTAAAGAACTTTTGTAGTACATGATTTAAGCTATACATTTCAAATACATTCTTGATTGACAAGTACAAGGAAAGGAAGAAATGACCACTTAACTAGAAATTGCACAATAACATAGCATTCCTATTTAAAGACAATTTGAAGAGCTGAACATAAATTCTGTTTTAAAATTGTTGTGCTGACAGCATTTTTAGGATGCCTATTTAATCTATAATGACAAATAAGTCTGAATTCGTGTTCCTCATATAATATTCAGTTAAATTTTATATATTTTTAAATTATATTTTCTATAATAACAATTGTTTCATTATCAGTCACCTATATTACTTATTAGATAATAAGACATGAATGAGGTTTTATTTGAATGCATGCAACATCAATACATGAAGCAAAAATCCTGAATCTTGTGTGTTAAAACAGTGTCTGCCATTCTGTAAGATGATCCAATATCTCTGATACTCTAGATTACCATGGCAGCACAAAATTTGTATACTACTTAGAATTTAACATTTATTTTTGATGGCAGCTCTCCTCTTTGAGTATGCAATATTAGTGTTACTACATTTTGATCAGTAAAGTTTTTGGGCACCTTAAAATAAATGGTGTTAAAATTATTATAAATCACATATTATAATAATAAAGTATTAGAATGCTATAATTAAGTACACAAAAACTTTTTGAAAATGTTTTATTCTTATAGTATACTCTATTATTCCTAATAATACAAGTAATTCTAATAGTAGCCTCCAACATTTTTTTTTTCTTTCTGAGTAGGAGTCTCACTCTGCCACCTAGGCTGGAGTGTAATAGCACACCCATGGCCCCTGCAGCCTTGACCTGCTGGGCTCAGGTGATCCTTCCACCTCAGTCTTCCAAGTAGCTGGAACTCCAGGCGTGCACCACCATGCCCAGCTAATTTTTTGATGTATTGTAGAGGCAAGGTCTCACCAGGTTGCCCAGGTTGATCTTGAATCTCGGACTCAGGCAATACTCTCACCTTGGCCTCTCAAAGTACTGGGATTACAGGTATGAGCCACCAAGCCCAGCTTAGCCTTCAACATCTAATAACTTAGTTCATGCAAGCAAACATACACTAACAAACAAAAGCAGATACACGGCACCACTAAGTTTTTCTTCTCAGAAAGGAAATGTTGGCTGGGTATGGTGGTTCACAACTGTAATCCCAGTACTTTGGGAGGCGGAAGCAAGAGGATTGCCTGATCCCAAGGGTTCAAGATGAGCCCAGGCAACTTGGCAAGACTTTTTTTCTACAATAAATAAACAGCCAGGTGTGGTGGCGCATGCCTGTAGTTCCAGGTACTTGGAAGGCTGAGTCAGAAAGACTACCTGAGCCAAGCAGGTTGAGACCGCGCTGACCTGTAGCGTGCCACTGCACTCCAGTCTGGGCAACAGAGTGAGACTCTAACACAACAAAAGAAAAAAAGAAGAAAAGTAAGACAATGTCATATTTAGAAATATGTCATTATTTATACTTTACATTATAGATAAATGTATTCCAATCCTCAATTAATGTAAAATATCAGAGAAGCTGATCAGCACTATCACCAAACTAAAAATGGGTGTTATTTTAAAATTCAAATGTCTTTGTCTTTCAGAACTTTGGTAACAATGAGAGAATAATTTCAGGAGGATACTCATTTTTAACTTTCTAGTCCAGAAATCAACAGTTGTAAAAATTGAGTTCATCTTTTAAAGCATAGTATAAACAAAATTAAATTCATGTGCTTAAAACGAAGAAATAATTGAGAAGGGATTCTTGGCCTTCAAAAGTCTTTAAAAAATGAGAAGAGATTCTTGGCCACCCAAAGCCAAGTTTGAAATACAAAAGATGATGGAAGGAAAGTGACTTTATTCCAAAAGCTGGCAGATGGAGAAACAGCCAGGCTCACACTTCGGACAAACCATTTCAACTTTTGGACAGCCTGTTGGGGTTTAAAAAGGAAAGCAAGGTATAGACACAAGCCAGAGTGACAATGGGAGCTGGTTTACATGGCTTCTTCCCATGACTATCTTGAGTATTACTCCATCTGACGAATGGGCTGGCACCATCTTGGAGTTGTAGGTTAACCACAGCCTTGAGGTAATCTCTAGGTAGGGATGATCCCATTACCATCCAGTTTGCTTCAAGATTAGCCCCCAGAACTTCTAAACAAGTCCATAATCAGATAAGTGAACACAATGCAAAGGAGTGTGTGTTGGGGAAAGGAGGAAAGGAAGAGAGAGAAGAAAAAAAAAACTATTAAAATGCACTTTGAAATGAGGTACTCTGTTATACAACCATGTGATGGAAAAATATTTATGGACAATAAAAGGAGAATGAAGTACAGAAAATAGAAGTGAGATACAGAAAGAGGTAGACTGATTACAGCTCAGTATTTGCCTTCTTTGAATCCAGTTTGATTAATTAGCCACTTTGTCCAAAACCCAGTGATTGGCACAAGAGTGATACGGAAACCCATTGCTGTCTGTCCATATTGCCACAGCCCTAAAAGAAAGGCTTAACCATGGATGTACCTTCATTCCTGAAAATTAACAAAAGAGTCTCTCTTATCTCCTATACATTCCCCATTAAGTCACTTAAAAAAACCCTTACCCCCTGCAGATTGCTCTCACTCAACTGAGAGAAATGAATCCCTATTCACTTCCTTTAATCAGTAGTTATAGACTTGAAAATATAGCACCCATGTAACCATAAGCCTTAGAATTTATATACCTTTTTGCATGTTATTACTACTAATCAACAATATGTTGTAGTGAACAATGTTTTACTTTGTAATAAGCTCTGTTAGCTCCTTGACTCTATTGTATGGCTTAATTAACTCTTCAGTTTGGTGTTACTGATAACACTGTGAGCTTCCTTTTGGCAGCTGACACCAGGAAATGTGGACCATAAAAGTTACTGTTGACAAAATGTAGCCATCACTTAAGTTCTATACAATTATCTGTCAGTCACATAGTCAATGTATAGGTACCAGCAACCCTAATTATAAAAACAGACTGTGAAACCTAAGGGGTGAGTAAATCGGTTCCAGAAATACCAGGAGCCAGGTTCTGTCTCCATGAATTCTGAACTCAGAAAAAAACTTCTTTCTGCCAAGTCTCTGCCTCTTAACTTGTTGGCATGAAGAGATAATAGCAAGCATTTACTTGGACCGTAACAAAAGTAGGTTAGTCTGTTTACATATCGAGCCAGGTTACAGTTTACCATGTGAACAGTTATGAAGAAACCTCTATGTCAAACCCAATATATGCAAGGAGCAGTTTTGGACTAAATATTACATTATATACCATTTTAGGTAAAGAAATTTTTTGTAAAGCATAACTTCAAAATTCCATCACAAGTAAATTATATGTTTATTGAAAGAGTCTTTAAATGTATGCAGTGATGCCATATATTATTCACATAAACATACAAAAAAAGTGAGAAGAGAAGCATATTGTTTTTCACTGTTTTGCCTGGTCTTTAGTTTCACTCATACCATTGGGTTTTTACTTGATTTAGTTGTCTTATAAATTTTCATGTCATTCATCTTATCAATTAACAGCAATTTATCTCACCAAATCTGGTTGTATGAGATAAGAAATTATTATCAATGTTAATCCAAATTGCAGAAAAATCAACTGTCATTGAATACACATGCATAATATATAATTGTATTTACTATATTTATCCTTGCAATGATGCTACATTTATTAAAGTATTAACATTACTTAAATTCTTTCTACCTATGACAACTGAGGACAGCTAGAAGACAAAGATAGATAAAAAACATTCAGAGAATAGTCAGAGTATGTCATGAAAATGTAAAAATTTACAAAGCTGGAAGGTGTAGTGGTCAAGGGAAAATTTATCCTTCACCCTTTGAAGGTTAGCCAAAGATATTAACTGACAAAAAATCAGATTAATGGAAGAAATGGCTTATAAATATATTCAAGTAGATGAGGAAGAATCACAGAGGAATTACCCTAAATAGCCTAGTGGGGCCCAAATACTTATTTAGCCATTTTTAGAGGGAAGAGGGGAAATGGGGTATATTAGTAATTCTGTTGAGGAGCAATAAAAAAATTACTAGAGAAAATAAATAGTTAAAGGAATAAAGATTAACTTGTTAATGATTCTCTTTCAAAACGGAATGACCCTAAGAGATAGACTTTATCTAGTGAAAGGGTCCATCATTTGTGACTATAGTTTTCAGTTTTCTTTTCTGCTATAGACAACGAGATAATAGAGAGGGGAAAGAAAAACAATTGTTGTTTTTGGTGGATCTTCCAGGTCCTTGTGTAGATAAGAAAAAAGTCTCTTCCAGTGTCTGATGACTTTTAAAGGTCTTTAATTCAAAATATTCATTAGACCAGGGAGCAATATTTTTGGGTAATGTGCTTTGGTTTCCTTCAAAGTATTAATAGGAACTACCTACTTCAACTCATTTATTTCATTCACAGGAAAACTGAGGATAAAAATGACAAAGTGATGTCAACACCTGGTATTAGCAGAGTCAAGAAATAGAATCAAAGTTCGTAATTACTAATCTAGTACCATCTAGATTACATTATATGACATGCTTTCAAACAGAACATCTTGGTTGTCACTTGCTTTGCCTCTTTGATAAACCAAAGCAAATTAGCCTTAAGCAAGTAAAATATGAAATTAAGAGATGGATGCATCAACGTGGCGCAAAAACAGTGGCACTAAAAGATAAATTTGGTTTAATTTAAAACAGAACAGATCAATATTCTTCTTTCAATCCATTCTTCCCTCAATTCTTTCATATTCTCTTTAGTTTTATCTACATGTCCACATTATTGCAGTTTTTTTTTCTTGTGTTTGTATTAGTTTTTTAGTCTCTCTGTTCATGTATTAATTTAGCAAGTATATACACCAGACATTGTTGTAGAGGCTAGGGAGGCATCAGTAAATAAAACTGAAAAATTATCTTCAGGAATCTTTCACTTATGTGGGGAAAATAATAATTTAAAAAATAGACATATGTTACACTATGCTCCCAGTGAACAGACAAGAGGGACTGTGGCTCAATAGTTAAAAGTGTTACAGCTTGAATAGGTTTTATGCCTGCTACCCAGAAAAGCCAATACACTGACAGCAGCTGATGTTATAGAGTTTAATAAATGCAAGGCCACTGAGTGTGAGGATGAGAGATATTTTTCAAATCCACCGACCTGAGAATTCAGAGGCTAAGGTTTTTAAAGGGAATTTGGCGAGGAAGGGGCTAGGGAATTGGGAATGCTGGTTGGTTGAGGAATTGAATGAAAAGGTGTTAAGATCCTCTTCCTGTACCAAGTCAGTTGCTGGGTAGGGTTCACAAATCAGTGGTCTAGTTGGCATCAGATGGTCTACCAAAATGCAGAACTTGAAAAACATCTCAAACACCAGACTTAGGTTTATGTTATTTATAGGAGCAGTTGGTGGAGTTACAAATCTTGTGAACAGCCGGGAAGAGTGGCTCATATTTGTAATGCCAGCACTTTGGGAGGTGGAGGTGAGAGGATTGCCTGAGCCCATGGGTTCAAGACCAACCTGGGCAACATGGCAAGAACTCATCTCCACAATAAATACAACAACAACAACAACAAAATTGCTAGGTGTGATGGCATATGCTTGTACTCCTAGCTACTTGGAAGGCTGAGGCAGAAGGATCACCTTAGCCCAGTAGGTCTAGGCTGCTGTGGCCATGAACGTGCCACTGTACTCCAGCCTGGGTGATAGAGTGAGACTATGACTCAAAAAGAATAAAAATAAAAAATAAAAAATTTTGTGAAGGGAGGAGAGAATCCTTAGTAAACAAAACTACTCATGTTCTTCTGCCAAATATATGTCAGGATGTCATCAAGGTGATCTGATGGTGCTTTGATTAAGGAAAACCATGTTTATCAACCTTGCAGGCAGTTTCTCCCCTCTCCATGGGTCAGGACTTGAAGATAAGCAATTGTTTTATATTGAAGTGACTGAACAAACCATTGTTAAGGAGAAAAGCAAACTTAGAAACAATATCTTTGTTAATTTCTAACCTTAGCTGCAAATCTCTTCTACAGTTTTTACCCTGTGGCTCTGTGTTAATTTTATGTAAGTGGCTTCAAAAGAAGAATCAAGAGGTCATGGCAGGATGAAGGGATGGTCATGTTCCCTGTGTCTTGGAAAGTAATGCAAAACTGGTTTTTCTGCAATCAAGTCAAGGAACTATTCCTGAAAACAATACTGAAAGCAATTGCAACTTTTCCAACTGACCATTAACAGATCACCTGGTATCAACCATCAGACCATCTGGAACCCGCCAAGTAAGAAAGGATAATGATTTGGGACTTAAAAGTCATCTGATGAAGACTCTATTCCTCACTATTCTACCTCCCCTCCTCTGCCTTACGGTTTCTGTCTTTATAATCTTTAACTCTCCAACTCCTTCTCAAAGTACACTTTTGTTTTGCACCAAAGATTGTGTCTTCCCAATCCGCTGATTGTTTTTAGAAAACAAAATTCTCCTTTTGATGCTACACCTCTCATTGGTCTTTTGTTAACATATATACCTAAGGCATTCATTATGTGCTAGACACTGTTCTAAGCACTTTAGAGATAATAACATTACTTAATTCTCACAACAAGTCCATCTGCAAGGTACTATTCTTTTTTCTCACTTTTAGCAGTCAGGGTGATAAGAGTTCTGAAAACGATGAAAGTAGAGCTTATTAAGAGTAACCAGAGATGAATGTGTGAGGAAGGAGGGTATTTTACCTAAGAGGGTCGTGGAGATCCTCTGAGAAAATGAAGAAACTAGTTGTGCAAACAGATGAGAAAGAACTTTGGACAAATTGCAAAGGCAAACCTGGCATTAGGGATGTGCTCCTGCATTCAAGGAATAAAGAAAACAACATGACCAACCTGTGGTGAGAGAGTGATGGTGCTGGTGCATGAGTTAACAGAACAAGGCAGGGACTAGGTTGTTTCAGTCTTTGGATCTCAGTATATTTTCTATATGGGATGAAAAAGCTTTGAGAAACTTTGAGAAAGGAAGTGACATATTCAGATTTTTTAAAAAAATAATTAGATTGCTCTGGAAAATACGCTAAAGGTACTAAAAGTGAAAGAAAAATCAGTTATAATATGGGAGAGGATGTGTAGGGCTTACAGTGGTAGTGGTGAGGGGTAGTTAGATTTTTTAATATATATTATAAAATTGTCTGGTCATTGCATGTGGGATGTAGAAAAAGGGTGGAATTAGGGCTGATTTTAGTTGCTTGACCTTTGCTCATAGGCAAATGGCAGCACCAGGTACTGCAATGTGAAGGGGAAACCTAGGAGAGTAGCAGAACTTTTGTCTTTCCTGAGCTGCCTAATGCCATAGCCTTTTTCACTTAAAATGTAGCTTGTGAGGAAAAATATGTTGTACTTTAATTTACTAAATTTAAATTTTAGTACTCCTACTCAATTCAGTTATTCAAAAACTTTCAGGTATGTTTGGATGAACTTGATTTGTGAATCTACTTTTTCAACTATAAATTTTAAGAAATCCAAATACTGATCAAGTATTGATCATCCAAATTGAGACATGTTTTAAGTGTAAAACACATAATGGGTTTCGAAGAGTTGATCAAAAAGGTATAAAATATAATTGTTTATATTTATTATAAATTGAAACAATAGTTTCAGAGATATATTCATTTAAATAAAATAGATTATTAAAATTAAGCTCATCTGATAATAGAAATGTTAGATCACTTGATTGTGGTAATCATTTTACAGTGTATACATATATCAAAACATATACATCTTAAACATAAAATTTTGGGCAACTGTGCCTCAACAAAGCTGAGGGAAAAATTAAATTATGCTTACTTTCTTATTTTTACTTTTTTAATGTGACTATTAAAATGTTTTAAATTACAGATGCAGCTTGTGTTATATTTCTGTTGGGCAGTGATTTATAGATAATTGCCAGTCAAGCTTGAGTAGATAATATTGAGTAGATGATAGCTTATATAAAGTATTGAATTTATTAGAGTGGTTGAGATTGAAGACATAAATTTTGAAGGCTTCAATAAAACTATGGTGTTGAAGCTTTGGGGTTGAATCAGTCAGAGAGAAAGTTTGTTTAGTTAGAAAATAGGTTTGATGGAGACAATCAGAGCTTATCTTCTTTGTTTTCACATAGCCTTCTAAAAGTAGCAAGATGCTTGGATTCTAGTCCTTCTCATTCCCATTCATCAATATATCTGGATAAAACTAAACCCCAACCCATTTAATTAATTTTCCAGACATTTCCCAGATGAGGGGTGATACATTTAAATTAGAGTTTATACTTTCAAATCACAATTTAGCACTGATTCCTCCAAACTTGTGTGAACAGATGTGCCATGTGGAGTAGTGGGTCTGGTATGTCTAGAATCCATAGTTTTATCTTGTAAATATTCATCTGGATATATTGATGGATGGAGGTAAGAAGGACTAGAATCCAAGCATCTAGCTACTTTTCGGAGGCTACATAGTAAAAAGAATTTACAAAAACAGTTATGAATTTAGAAAAGTGGATTTATTAAAGGGAAGATACATTGTAAAAGAATGTAGAGAGAGGGTTTGCTGTCTGCAAAGAGGCATAGGTGTTATTACAAAAGGGGTGTTAAGATGTTTTGGATTGAGTTGTCTTTGTGGGGGAGTATGCAAATGGAAATTTCCAGAGGTTAGTGAAGTGGCTGATTAATTGTGGTGTTTTGTATTTTTAAGACGTGGTTCGTTAACAGCCATAGTTAACTGACAACAAATGGTTAAACAATTTTGCTTACTGAAAATGTTTTACAGCTGGTTAACCAGCATTTACAGCTCTTTGCTATTATCAGTAAGTTTTTTTTTTTGGTAATAATTGTAAAATCTCATACTGAGATTTCCTTCCTCAACTTACCCAGTTTACCAATTGATGCTGGCCTAATAATTCTCCAAAAGATGCCTTAGTTTTCTGAGTATTTTCTGATTAGCAGCTTATTGTTCTGATTGAATTATTATTAGTGCTCCCTTTCACTCTAAAAAAGTTTCATCAAATTTTATTAGGATGATAAATTATATATTTACCCAAATTACTTTACTTATTTTTTAGTCTGGTGAAGCACAAAAATTTGGGTTTGGTTAGATTGGTTTTTGTTTAGTTTGTTTTATTTTGTTTTATTTTACATTTTCTAGATACCTGTCATATTGTTTCCTGTTTGTCTCCACCGTAACACCTTATATTAGGACTTTATAACTTTTTATTTGGATTATGTAATCAAATTTTTCACTAGTGTTCCTGACTTCCCAACTCATCATTGTAGTATAAACAACACTCCACACTTTTATAAGACTACTCTTTCTAGAACACATTTCTTGCTAAGAACTATAAAATAAGTACATGTGGAAAATTTGAGATGTTATGAAAGGAAGAGATTCAATTTAGGGCAGAACTGGAAATGGGAGAGGCCTCACAAGATGCTGACATTTGAATTGGTCCTTGATGACTAGATAGGTATTAACTCAGGGAAACAAAAAGAATAGTCAGAAATATTGATGAAGAAAAGAAAGGTGAACCCAAAAGGAGAATATGGACTTGCCTGATATACAAGCAATCAGTTCTTGCTTCTTTGCTAAATTTACTCTTGAACTTAAAAAAAAAAAAAAAACTCTTCTCAAACAATGGTTACCTTTAAGAATAATAATTTTTCTCGTGCAAAAATATAATAAATACTTGCACTATATGAAGTAATATTTTGATAACATGATTTAAAACAAAACAAAACAAAAAATACCAACATTCTAAAGGTTTCCAGTAACAACGTTTCTAGCTTGTAGAATGTCATGTGAAATACTATGTTTGGATGAACTCCAAGCAATCCACTTCCCTGTATGTTTGACGATCAAGACAGGTAAAAATGTAGCACATGAACTCTCTCCGTGTACTTTAAAACGTCTTCTTGTCTAGCCACTTTTTTGTACTAAGTATTTTTTTCTATCTTATAACTATTTTAAAGATTTTTTTTTTGTCAGAATGATGAAGATACCCAAAAAATATTGGGAAAAAAATAAAAACAAGGAAGAATGCAAGTTGCTAGGGAGCACCCCATTGCTGCTCTTATCCACCTAACACAAGTCATCTGTGCTATTTTGAAGAGTATCATTTCCAATGTTAATTTGACATTTTAAACAACCACTCTTAGTATCAGAAATTCTTGGCACAAAGACACGCTAAATGTAACAGTTTCTTCGAAGTCTATGAACCAGGACTGTGTTCAGTGGGGTCATATTATTGAGGGCATAAGTGTAATGAGATGGGCAGAGTAATCGACTATTGGGAGGTTGATACACACTGGAATCCTGCTTCTCATAAGAGGATGCCTAGCCGGGCTCGGTGGCTCAGCCTGTGATCCCGCGCCTTTGGGAGGCTGAGGTGAGTGGTTTGCCTGAGCCCACGGCTCGAGACCTGCCTGGGCAACTTGGCGAGACCTCATCTCTACAATAAATCAAAGTGAGCTGGGCGTGGTAGTGCGCGCCTGTAGTTCCAGCTACTTGGAAGGCTGAGGCAGAAGGATCGCCGGAGCCCATCAGGTCGAGGCTGCGGTGGCTGGGAGCGGCCACTGCACTCCAGTCTGGGTGACAGAGTGAGACTCCAACTCAAAAAAAAAAGAGGCTGCCTGAGGAGAGGGCCTTTGTTTTATTTACTGTTTTGTTTGTTTGTTTTGTTTTTGGCATCTAGCCCAAATTTTATTTTGTAATAATCCCCAAATAAACACTAATGAATGAAGTCATAGACAACCAGCACAACAGTTAACATCTAAGGTCTTCAGTTTCTTCTTCTGATGCTAAGTGGACATATCAGGTTCAAAAGTCTCTGTTACATCCAACAATTCATAATTTAGCTAATAAAATATGTTACCTTTTTTTTTGTTTTTATCTTTTTCCCCACAGGATTCTTCCTTCTTTTCTTATCCTTATTTTTTTCATTCTTTTTTTTTTTTAATCTTTGTCTTTCTTCCCTTCTTACTTTCTTATTAGCAACTTAAAGAAAGTAGCACTGGAGATTTTTCCCAGCTTAAGTCACATAGGTATCCTTTGCTTGGAGGATACCTATGTGACTTAAGCAAATGATGTCTGAGAATAAAAGTAAAATGATTCCTACCTATGTGAGGCAAGAGATAAAGAGTGTTCTAGAAAAGGGAAAATAAGGAGTCCTTTCTTGTTTTCAAAAATGCACAGAACATAGTAAACACTTCTCTTCGTACAGGAAAGGAAAGGCTATCAACCCTGTAGCACAGGGAGGTTTTAGGATATTACTTTCTTATCTTTGTCATCCATTTTTTTGTCCCCCAAAGCTCTGACAAATTGTGTGCCTGTCACAAATATGGGCCCATCCTCTTCTACATTTTTCTTTGTTATCTCATCCATTACAGCTGTTTAACTTTATGCATCCCTGCAGTTAGGCTTTAGATTATCTTCCTGTTTTAAGTGTGCCTAGAATGGAACTTACAGCATCCTTTCTGCACCTGTTTCCTCTGCCTTTTCTAAAGTCCAGCAGTTGATGACAGGTACACTTACAGCAGGTATTTAGTTTTATATATAAGGGAGAAAATAATAATCTAAAGACATAGCGTTAACAGGTGTGTCTTAAAATGCAATTGTTCTATCTTTGATAGATATTTCAAGGGCACTCATTGTGACTCTGAAATCATACCATATAGTAAATATGTGCTTCTTTATTTCTTAAAGATGGGTATTTCTTCTGACAAAATCAGACACCTGAGCCAGGCTTCATGTATAACAGCATTTGTTTTCTTTTCTTACTCATCTTCATGTAATAATAGCTACCAACTTATCTATGCCTTTCAGTACATTTAATACTAGAGCATATCAACCTAGAAACAAAATAACACAATGTTTGAACAGAAGAGCAGACAAGTAGTTAATGAGAACAGGAAGATTTCAAAAACTCAAATGATGTCTGAGAATAAAAGTAAAATGATTCCTAGTGAGTGACTACATGTGGCTGACAAGCTCTACACCCATTAATTTCCTGCTCTTTTATGTAATTTTGGAAAATTGTGTTTTTCTTTCTTACTTCCATTTTCTATCTCAGTAGAAAATTTCTTTGCTGTTTTCTTAGAAATAAATAAGTCATCACATCTCTTGTAAGTTATCACAAGAGATGATTATCTGCTCTTTTATGTGATACTTAAAAAAACATATATTAATAATAAATTGATTCAGTGTATGAATGGCCACTGTTGCCAAACCCTTAACCTTATTAACCTACTACTAAGTTTTAATGGTTATTTGATATTAACTGTTTTTTCCTTTTTTTCTTCTTTATTTGTGCTACTCTAACTCTGTTTCAAATCCTTATCACCACACTTTTAACCAGTAAAAAGAAATTCCTAGGTATTCTTTCTTTCTCTAGCATTTCATATGTTTACTCCACCCAGTTGTCAGTCTCTAGATTTCCCTCCTCCGGAAGGTGCTCATATTATATCACTCTGTTTTCAAAATTATTTTATACTTGCACATTGAATAGAATTTGACTTGCTGTGCTATACAACATTGATTAAAGCTGTATTTCCAACCTGTCTCAGTTGGTATACTCAGAAGACCTTAAAACAAAGATTCAAGGGCAATATTTGGAAAGTGATCAATGAAACAACAGTAGGGAATGAGACAGAAAATGGAAGACAGTCAATAAAGAGTACATTATCGAGCAAGTTACTACTGTGTACAACTGGAGTATATTAATTCAATTGGGGGAATTTGAGAATGAGTGTAGAGCATATGACTCTGTATGTTACCACGTAAGAGGCAAAGATGATAGCCTTGTTTATCTAATGGATAATAATGTAGAAATGATAATAATGATAACTTTAGTGTTTAACCTTTGCAGGTGCTATACTAAGTATATTCATATGCATTATTTCGCTTGAAATCACAGAACATCCATAAGGTTGGTATTATTACTACTGCTATTTCACAAAGTTTGCAAAATTTATCTGCCTTGTTAAAAGTTAATGTTCACATTCAAAATTTAAACATATATCTGTTTGTTGACTATGTATCAATATTTTACCACTGCACATTGTGCCTTGTTTTGGCAAATCAACTTTGGATATTCTCTGGAATCATAGGAAGCAACCATCAGTTTTGTGAATTCCTATAACATTCGTGACTGTGCATGCAATCTATTGATCTGTTAGATCACTTGTTCTATCCTCTCAATTTCTGAAATTATTGCATCAGTCTTAGCCTTGTCTAGTCAAATTGCAAGCTTCCTTAGGGCAATGATAATTGTCTTCACATTATTGAGTTTCTTTTTATTTTTATTTTTTTGAGTCTGGTTCCCACTTTGTTGCCCAGGCTGGAGTGCAGTGGCACAATCACGTCTCACTACAACCTCCACCTCCTGGACTCAAGCGATCCTCTGCTTCGGCCTCTCATTTTGCCAGACTATAGGTATGCACCACCACACAGAGCTGATTTTTTTTTTTTTTTGTAAAGGTAGGTCTCACTATGTTGCTTAGATTTAGGTTTCAAAGTCCTGGGCTCAGGCAATCCTCATGCCTCAGTCTCCCAAAGTGCTGGGATTAAAAACGTGAGCCACCGTGCCCGGCATCATATTATTGGTAATATGCAAGGATTTTAGTTGTGTTGTAGATGTGGAATGATTGTCAATGATAATTTTGTCTCTTGAATATTACCAAAAAACTGCTTCTAAACATTTGTATGTGTTCCTTTTAACACAAAACTGTCTAACATTCAGTATTATGTCTACCACGTTTCTTCCAATTCCATATCTAAGAAATGTTTTCTAGAGAAATTTTCAATTCAGTAACCCTAAAGTGCATGTGTATATAAAAATATATGTATATACAAGGTTATGCGTATATTTTATTAAATATATTAAAATTAAAATGGGGTGCATTCTTAAAAATGCATAGTTTTCTTTAATCTTTAGGCAATGCTACTACAATATATTAATAAAAACATCTTGAGGAAATTCCCATATTTTATTTTTGGCAGAAAGAATTCACCATGTATCTTGGTAGGAGTCACTTTCTACAAGTATAAAGAAACAATGCAGCAAGTACATGAAAAGACACATAATCAAATGATTAATAGATGTGTGTAAAATTCTTAAAGGACTTGGCCCCATTCCTTTGCTTAACAATGCATATGTTATTTATAAGATAATGCAAATATTCCCACATTAATTCACCAGACTACCCTTTAAAAATATGAGAATTTGTTAAATGAGGTGAAAAATGCAAGACATTTTAAAATTAAGCTATTATGCCAAGTATATGCAAATATGAATATTGCTAGCTAAAATAATAATTTTTAAATGCTGCCTTTGAAATGTTCATTTCATTAGAATGCATATTGCTCTGAAAATCCTGCATTTAATATTGCTATTTTTGAGATAATGTAGTGATAAATCATATACATAGTAAATGATTAGCTTAATGTTGCCCTTTAGCATATGAGACATAAAAAAAGGTTTTCATCTTTGGAGCCATTTTCAAACAGTAATAAAATAGCCATATCATAATTGTTTTCTTTTGTATTTGTGCAGTTTGGGTGGCCGGTAAATATTGTTATTTAAGTCCTGAAAATAACTGATAGTAAGAATTCCCTGGACCAAACATATTTCTAAGAAGATATATTTTCTTTTTTTTTTTTGAAAGGAGGATTTATTGAGAGGACAGAAAAACTACCACAGTGGAAGGGGACCCGAAGGGGTTGCCCAAGAAGAAATATTTTCAAAGAAAAATTAACTGCAAAACAAAATGTATTTTGCCATGACATTGATATAATATTTACTTCATTATCATCATCTTTTCAGTCAGCACAATGCCATAATCACAGGGTTGGAAAGTAAGCTAAGATGTTATCACTATAAAAGCAGGGATTTCACCTGTTTGTTCTTTACTATATCCCTACATGTTGCCTGAAATACAATGTGTCTAATACATATCATATTAGTTGAGTAGCTATTTCTTAAAAAGATGCACTCAAATGTATGGTTGATCAATACTACTGGATGCCTCTCCCTTTAAAAGTGATCCTGTCCCTAAACCATTTTTGACCAATTATTTTTCATTTCTCTCCATTCTTACATTCTCAAATAAATATTTATTGAATATTTACATAGTGTACTGCACTATTACAACTCCTGAAGATACAACACTGAGCTGAATTAACAAACATCCTCAGTCTCATTGAATTTATAATCCTTTTTGGGGGATATAGACCAAAATAATAATAATAATAATGGTGATAATATATCTAGGGAGAAAAGTATAGCAGAGAAAGGGAGTGCTAGGGTAGGAAACATGAATTTTAAGTTGAAAGTCTGTAAAAATTTTCCTAAGAAGGAGACCATTTAGTAAATACCTGAATGAAATTGTCTGTGTCTGCAGCTGAAAATCCTGGAAGCAGAGAGGTTGTGGGTTGATGAGGGCCTTAGATTCTGAAAGAAAGCTATAGGAGACAATCTTTTCACGTTCTCCATTTGGCCTCCAAGGTGCTGTCCTTGCCTTTTTCCTATACCACATTTGTAAAGAAAAAAAGAAAAAACTCAGGAGGCACTCAGCTCAGAGAATTAGCTAACATACTAGATAATATTACAAAGACCTATTATCTTAGTAGCTAGCTGCTGAAACTTATAAAATGACAGTTAAATATGAATGCAAAGTCTAATTCTTAGACTGAAAAACTAAATTGCAAAAATAAGATAGCTTAATGGCAAAATATAAAACAAAACAATATCTTGTTTGCTGTATACCAAATTTGAAGCTAGAAAATTTACTTCAAAGCTTACACCCTTAACTACCAAGCCACACAGATTGTGTTTCAATAAGCCAGTCTATAAACTTATCTCAATATAACTTTGATCCAATCACCTCTTGCCCGGTTTAGGAACTTTCCCTAAAATTTCTGGGTTCTTTCCTATCACATTCATATTTTGATGAGATGACACAGGCACTTTAAGAATTTGGGGTTATATTATTTTTATTTTATATTATAATCACTATATGCTGATATAACATAGTATCTGGTACATATATTATTTTTATTTTATTGGTTTGGAGGTAAATACATGTGTTTTCCTTTCATTATTACTCTGTAAATGTACATATACATTCTCAATTCTTTTTCATATGAATACTATGTTTACTAATAAAAAAGAAAACATAAAATACAAATGAACAAGTACAACAAAGAAAAATATAATTTCCTATAACTCCAGCTTTCAGAGGCAACCACCATTAAGATTTTGAAATAATTTTTTTGTGTGTGTATCAAAACGTATTTTGCAACACATATATATAAGCAGTATACAGACTAACTTGCTTTTCTTCTCACTTTGTATGTCATGCTTCTGTTCTTATATCATTAAACATTTGTTAACAGTATTATCTTAATGACTAAAGAGTATTCTGCTCTATGAATTTATGATAATATATTCAATAATGGATATACTATTTATTTATTCACTAATGCTGGACATTTAACTTGTTTCAATTTGAATTTTTAGTATAATGCTTTAATAAGCAATCTCAAAGATTTCTGTGCATTCCTCTTATTTCTTTAGGATGCCTTCCTTATTGTATAGTTGTTGAGTCAAAGTGTATTAATATTTTCAAAGCTTCTTTTTAATCTGGCTAGTTGATGGTATTGTTGTTAAATCTTGATCATTCCTGCATTCTTTTCCGCATTTTAACCAAGACAGGATTCAAAACTGGAAATCTGATCCCAAAACCCTCTTATCTAATTGAAGCTCAGTTAAACTGAAAATAAAATAGCAACATCTAATACTAAATAATTAATGTTCATTGAATTCTGTAGTTGGCCAAGTTAGGATCTTCCAAGATCTTCCATCCAGGACTCAGGACATATTCTTTGAGCTCCTAAGATTGTTGCCAATATCACTTCACTGTTATCAACCTGCTCTGGAAATTGCTGGTGGCCAGAGACTATCAGCTGATGTTGAGGTATAAAATCCAACTACTATTAGCAGGGCAGGCTAAAGCCCTTTTCCAACTACTACTCTTCTTTCATTTCCCCCATAAATAGTCATTCTAAATAACACTTTAAAATTTTTTAAGATGTAGGGTACATAAGTGGTCATAATACAGGTAAATTTTGGCCTTCCTCTGGTCCCCACTTCGCCTGGTTTTAGATCAGGCACCCTTATGGATGTTATGTGCCCCCACCTCCTCTGGCAGTATCCCACTACTGCCAATCCCTTTCTTGTAGTATTATGTAAATATTCAGGGTCTACTTATAAATGAGTACATGTGGTACTCACTACAAACACTTTCTAAATGCTAACCTCTCTCTCTCAGAATCGATTTCTTGTGAGCCCAATTTGCAACAAGAAACTGTTGTGTGCCAGGTAGTGTTGTATTTTGTATCCATTATAACATTTAATCTTCTAAATAACTGTGAGATAAGTGGCACTAATATCATTTTCACTTGATAGTTAAAGTGATTTCAGCCATTTCAACAGTTTCCTAAAAAAAAAAAAAAAAAGCCATATAGTTAGTAGAGACAGGATTCAAAACTAGAAATCTGACCCATGTTCAACACTACACATTATACTTCCTCCTGACTCAGCCTGAAAAACACAAATTGGAACCTTAGTGTATTATTAATAGTGAACAATGTTCATAATCCATTGTCCTCCAGGCTGATTTAGAAGCTTTTCTGACTCTTATGTCTTACCACATTGATTTATAGTTAATTCTATATCTATCAATCACCCTCAGTAGACTATAAATTCCATAGGGTAGTTAGTAGCATCTCACCTGATACTTAAAGGTGCTCTAAGAGTAAGCTGCACTTAAAATAAATGAATTAATATACTTGCTCATGTTCATTTAGACAGTTGTGCTGGGTCAGCCCTATCATCTAGTCTAGACAGAATTTACTCTGATTTCATCATCATGAAAAATATTGTTAAATAATCATTCTTTCCTTGATGGCAACTCAGGTACAAAGTGTGCTATTTTATTACTGAAGAAATTTTATGGATAATATGTTTAAATGTATTAAGTTTTGTATAAATTAATATTCTCCTTTCTCTTAAACTTCCCACTTTCTAGTTTCAGTGTAGAGTTCTTTATTAAAAATGTGTACAAATACTCTTATCGTTTTTTTTACTTCATATACTTTGATCATGTCCTTTTCAACTTTTTTCTTTTAGTTCAACCATCTAACAAAAAGATTCCAGCAACGTGGAAATAGCCAGGCACTATATTAACTAATAGAGATTCAGAATTTTTAAAAAACATACTCTTACTATAAAATATCTTACACTTTCTTTTTTAAACTTACACAAATCATTAACCTAATTCACTCATTCATTTTTAAGGTGACAAATTATATATAGTTTTGATGTGCCACAAGATTTTGTTTTAAGGATACTTCAAATTTTGTTGTCATCTTTTCTAATAGTACATTTCAAAAATATTTTGTAATAGAAAAATATAATGATAAAGTTAGTGTCAATAATTTTACTTAGATAAGATTTCTAAAAATGATTATATAAAAGGTCTTTAAAAAAATTCTTGAATACTTTTTTTTACCTTATAACTTCAACTGTGATGAATGACTGACTACTAATCACAATTTGTAATACACAGTCAACTCAAAATGTTTATACATGGGGGAGATCAATTTTTAGTTTCTACACAGCCAAGTTTGACTACAAAATAAAATTATGCTTTTAAAATAATTTGAGTTCAAGCATGAAGTAAGAAAATTTCAAATTGAAACTATGAAGAGACAAGGAAAGCCACTCTAAATAAAAGACCCAGCACTAGAGTAGGGCGCTATTATTGGCTTTGTTCAAGAACACTCTGTCAATTGCAACCCTGGAAGTCAGTGCTATAACTCCACAAGTGTCTGGATATTCAACTTTTCCCCGATGCCTGGCCTCATAGCAAATTTTCTACTTTTCATTATATGCGTGTGTATTTTTTTCAGTAATTGCTCATTATTTTGATAATTTTCATAGTATGTTTCTTGTGATCAAAACATTCCAACAGAGGAATAAATGGTGTATAGTAAGGGTATTATTAAATGTCAGCAGTTTAGGCCAGGCACAATGGCTCATGCTTATAATCCCAGCATTTTGGAAGGCTGAGGTGGGAGGCTCTTTTGAGATCAGGAGCTCAAGACTAGCATGGGCAACATAGTGAGACCCAGTCTCTAAAAAAAAAAATATTGTAGCTGGGTGTTTTGGAGTCTGCTTGTAGTCCTAGCTCCTCAGGAGACTGAGGCTGGAGAATCAATTTAGTCCAGGAGTCCAAGGCTGCAGTGAGCTATGATTGCACCATTGTACTCCAGCCTGGGCAACAGAGCAAGGCCCTGTCTCTACAAAAATGAAGAACAAAAACAAAATTTTATAAACTTAAAAAATGGTATTTTATTGAACATTTTACTTATAAATAAAGCTGTGGTGATGCTTGTATGCATATTTTATATCAAAGGAAAAATCTTGTTATGTATAATATAGAGTTAGATTTTATTTGAAGTCATTAATTTGACATCCAACGAGTTATCAGAATCACTACTAATGAAGGGCAGCCTATTAGGTTCCTGAGGCAGCTAAAGAAATTACCACAAACAAAATGCTCTAAAATGACAGCTATGTATTTTTTCAGCTGGACATCTGGAATTAAGGCAGAACCAACTCCCTCCAGAGGTACTAAAAGGGAGTTCTTTAACCCCCAGCTTCTGTTACTGCAGGTGTTTCTTTTCTTGTAGTTACATCACTCTAGCCTCTGCCTCCATTGTCACATTGCTCTCCTCTCCAAAACTCCTTCTGTTCAATCTTATAAAGGTGCATGTGATTGTATTTAAGTTCTATCTAGATCATCCAGGATAAATGGCTTCTCTCAAGATCTTTAACTTAATCACAAATTTCACTATATATTCTAAAATTCACTCTTTTGCCGAGTAGGTAATATTCACAGATTTCAGAGGTTAAGATATAGAGTATATATTCAGGGACCATTTTTCACCAATAGTCCTCAAATCTTTTCCATTTAAACTTTGAGATTATTTTAGTCAATGCAATTTGAGGACTCTATTAGCAATATAAGCTAAGGAATAAAATTAATTTAAAAGATGATGCAAAGTTGGATCACTCACTGCTCAAATCTTCTATTCTCTCCATTTCATTCTGTACTGTGATCAAAATAGCTTAAATTGAGTACCATAAACCACTTTAATTTTGGAATATTATTAATTTATATTTACTTTGATATGAATAAAGCCATGAGAACCTTTCTTTCTAAAAGTAAAACAAACACTATTTAGAGATACATATTTTAGTAATAATGAGTTCGTTACTAAAAATGCAAAATGAAACTAACCATAGTTAATTACTTTCATATTAGCAAAAATTTAAGGTAATATTGTTGTCAAATTTTATTTCTCAAAGTGTGACCTTAAATGTGTACGTCTTTTTTTGGGGGGTTTGGTTAATAGGATCTTGAACACAATGTTAATTACAGCTAACATTAGCTGAGTGATAAGGACATTGTTAGGTATCTGGTTAATTAATTAAATTCACAGTCACTAAGAGAGGTAGATCTTATTGTTTTTACAATTTTATATATGAAGACATTAAGCCAGAGATCATCAGATAAACAATAAATAGGATATATCTGTGTACCTATATACATCATGTGTATTCTATTCTAATATTTATAAAGTTATTATAAGTAATTGGCTCATGTGGTTATGGAGGCTGGCAAGTCCCAAGGTCTGCATGGTGAGTCCTGTAGAGACCAGAGGAGACAATGTTTCAGTTCAAGTCCAAAGGCAGGAAAAAAACTATAGTCTCCATTCTAAGGCAGCCAGACAGGAAGAATTCTGTCTTACAGGGAGGCAGAAGTGTGGTCAGTATTTTTGTTCTATTTAAGCCTTCAACAGATTGAATGAGGCCCACTTACATTAAGGAGGACACTCTGCTTTATTTAATTCACCCATTTGAAATGCTAATCTCCTCTCAAAAAAACTCTCTCAGAAACACCTGAAGTAATGTTTGATCAAACATTTGGATACCCAGCGGCCGAGTTAAGTTGACACATACAATTAACCATCACAATTACACAGATAGTGAAATAATACAAGTGGGTGTTAATTCCAAGCAGTTTGCTTCATGTGATGTACTTTAGGTTGATATATTACATTATAAATTGATGTTTTCAAACAGCTGTAACTTGCAGGTCATTTTCATACTCCAGAATTTGTATAGTAAAATTTCATGTGAAGTAGACTACTTAATCATAATTTTCATAAAAGAATTCATCCAAGAATACAAAAAGTCATATAAATTATTTCATAAATAAACATATCTAAATTTACTAGCTTGTGTGAGTCTGTGTGTGTGTGTGTGTGTGTGTGTGTGTGTGTGTGTATAAAGGAGACTATAGACACTCTGCTGAAAACTCATGTTTTTCACTAGAAATATATTTAGAGTTATTTTGCCATGGCCAGAATAAATCCTAAATCCTCTAACTAAACTGCAATACAGATGTGATTCTTTTGTGAGTCACATAATTGGCCAAACCATATATTAAAAAGACATTTAATTTTTTATATCTTATGGCCCATAAGAAATACTGTCCTACAATTTTATCAGTAGGTTATTGCTTAATAAATCTATAAACATAAAGGAAGCACATTGATTCATTTTTAATTCATGCCAAGTCAAGCAGATGCTTTTATTTCACAAGTATCTATAATGTAAAAAAAAAAAATCAACTTGCTACACAGGAAGCAAATATGAAATAGCAGAATAGAAAAAAGTCTTAACAATCATTGAAGATTTTTTTTATAATCCACACCATTCACATAGGTTTGTATCTGTGCCTTGATTATGTTTATCGTTCAACTTTTACTCAGATGAAAAGTTAACTATGTTTAGAAATACAAAAAGAAAACACTAATGAACACAATCAAGTAAAAAAACTGTATTATAAATCATTTCTTTAAAAAGATAATTTTGCTTATTCTCACTTAAGTAATACTTAATTACTTAAACTTAAGTAATACTTAAAATTAGGTATTACTTGTAAAAGTTACTTGTCTATATTAAATAACAATAATTAATAAGTGTACCAATGTATCCTAGTATGGTTAATAACAAACATTTTGTAGTTAGAAAGCTAGTTGTTCTTATTCCATATTTCAGACCTAAACAAAGAAAAATTCAAATTTTGTTTGTAAAATTTGACTTCAGAAATTTAATGATTTTTTTCAGTTTTTTGGAAAAATAGAGAAAAATTAATTGTGAGTATTAATTAATCATGTCTCCTTTAATTACACCTGAAGGATAATAAGTAATAATTTCTCAGAAAGATAAATTTCATGGGTCAAATGGAAAGTGAACTTCTAGGTCTTTTAGAAATCACCACACTGTTTTCCACAAAGGTTGTACTGTTTATACTTTCACCAACAGTGTAGAAGTGTTCCCTTTTCTCTGCACCCTCATGTCATTATCTGTTGTTTTTGAATTATTAATTATGGTCATCCTAACTGGAGTTAGGTGGTATCTCACCATGGTTTTGATTTGCATTTATTTGATGATTAGTGAGGCTGAGCATTTTTTAATGTATCTGTTAGTTGTTCATATATCTTTTTTTGAGAAGTGCCTATCATGTCTTTTGCCTATTTTTTAATAGGACTGTTTGTTTGTCTCCCTTTCAATTCATTTGAGTTTCTTGTAGATCCTGGATGTTAGACCTTTGTCAGATATACAGTTGGAAATATTTTTCCCATTCTGTGGGCTGTCTCCCTGCTCTTTTGGTGGTTTCTTTTGCTTTGCAAAAGCTTTTCCTGGAGGAACTAAAACCGTTCAACAAAAAATATAATTGTGCATGCATGTTTACTGTATCACTATTCACAATAACAAAATCATGGAACAAACGGTGCTGCCCATCAAAAGTGGACTGGATTTTAAAAATGTGGTACATATACATGAAGGAATATTACACAGCATGAAGAAGGACAAAATTATGGACTTCACAGAAACCTCGATGCCTTTAGAGTCTATCATACTTAGTGATCTATCACAGAAACAAAGAACTGAATACCACGTGTTCTCACTCATAAATGCATCCTGAACATTTGTCATAATACTACAAGAGAGGGATTGGCAGTAGGGATGCTGACAGGGAAGAGAAGGAGTGGAGGGGCACTTAATATCGCTAAGGATACCTGATTCTAAAATAGGTGAAGTGAGGACTAGTGGGAGGCCCAAACCTCACTTGTACATAAACCACTTAAGTACCTAATCCTGATTTGTACTCCACGTCTTTAAAATTAAAAAAGACACAAAAAAGAACAACACATCTGTGTGTGTGTGTGTGTGTGTGTGTGTGTGTGTGTGTGTGTGTGTGTATAATATTTCTAAAGTTTGTATGAGAAGTATTTGTCTAACATGACTACAAGGAACAGAGCCAAAGTTGCCCCCTGAATCCATTTCAAATTTTAAAAAAATAGAATTTCTGATAGGTCTAAAAGAGGTTATATAAAGAAAGAGTCCACCGTTTCATTTGAAATACACTTTGATGCAAGTGCAAATTAACCCTTTATTTATATCCCCCAAAGAGGGATGGGGTCATTCAGGTCTGCTGAGCCATTTGTCAAAATAAGGAAATCTCACAATTAGATGGCTGCAATTATTATGGCACTATCTGAATATTGTAGTACCTGAATGTCAAAAAAAAAAAAAATGGTGACTGAATAAATTTTTTTTTTTTTTTTTTTTTTGAGTTAGAGTCTCACTCTGTCACCCATTCTGGAGGGCAGTGACAGTCCACAGGCTCAGACAAATCCTCTCACCTTGGCCTCCCAAAGTGCTGGGATTATAGGCATGAGTCACCGCACCCGACCTGAATAACTTTTGATATCATCACAAGTATGTTGTGAATGTTAAGCTAGTTTAAAATATATATCAGTCAAATAAGCCTACCCCAATTATTCAGAATCAACAAATGTTATATTTTAAAGCATAAGATTTAATAAAATACAATTACTTACCAGTTATGATATTCCAGGAATATGTGTTCTTCTTTGTTTCAACAACAAACTCTTAAGAAGAGTCTTATTATTACTCCAATCTGGTTTATTTCAACACATTTTTGAGAAAAGTCATATTGTTATTCCAATTTTTGAATAGATAAATTAAACATCATCAAAAGTTTTAAAAGTATATCAAAGTACATTATGAAAAATGGAAAGATAACCTACAGAAAGACGAAAACATTTTCAAATCCTATATCTGAAAAAGGCTAATGTCTAGAATACATGAAGAAATTTTACAACTTAGCAATAAAAAGAATAATAATTCAATTTTAATAAGGATAAGATGTTGAACAGATATTTCTTCAAAGGAGATACATAAACTGTCAGAAAGCACATGAAAAGATGTTTAACATTCTCAGTCATTAGGTAAATACAAACCAATACCACAAAAAGATACCATTACACATCTACTAAAATGACTATAATTTTAAAAATGGAAAATAACAAGTGTTTACAGGGCTGTAGAGCAATTGAAACTCTCATATGTTACTGGTGATAATACTAAATGGTGATTTTGCTGTGTTTGACAGGTCTTCAAAATGTCACTAATAGCACTGCAATATGTCCCAGCAATTCCAATTCCAGGAATATACCCCAAGAATAGAAAATAGACTCCAACATATGCTTGTAAGCCAGTGTTCACTGCACGTTGTTTATAATATTCAAAAGTGGAAACAATCCAAACAGCCACTGACAAATTACTAAATAAACAAAATCTTGTTTATACTTGCAATGTAAAAACGGAATAAAGTTCTAATACCTGCTGAAACATGGATGTACTTTGGGAATATTATAGTAAGAGAAGTAAGTCAGATACAAAAGACTAATTTTTTATGATTCCACTTATATAAAATATTTAGAATAGGCAAATTTATAGAGACAGAAACTGGATTAGAGTTTTCCAGATACTGGAGAGAGAGGTCACTGGTGAGTTATTGCTTAATGAGTACACAGTTTCTGTTTGGATTTATGAAAAATTTTGAAAATAGATAATGGTGGTAATTGCACAACAGTGAAAATGTAATTAATGTCACTATATTTACAGTCACAATTAATTAAAATGGCAAATATTAAATTAAATGTTTACTATAATAAAAAAGCATGACTTGATTTGCAAAATTGTGTATGAGATTCTGTAATTTCAGATACTAATAGCACATAATTAGCATTTATTGTAATAAATTCTTCCATTGTAACCTTCACCCTTAGATAGTTTTGAACCTTTAGTGATCCAGTAGTCTATAACTATCATATTTCCAGTACATTTATCCCTTAACAATGACTTTATTTTTCTTTAGTTTTTCTCTTTTTTAATGTGAATAGGATTTTGAGACTGTCATATTGTAAGAATATTGTAACACACTATGATTTGAATATTTATTTTATAAATTTTTTGTTTTTAGAACTTCAAATTACAGACATAAGTTCATGAATATACTTTAATATGTAGTACCTATATATTTATGTTTTATTCTTATTTATTTTTATAGTTTTAGGGGGTACAAATAGTTTTTGGTTACATGGAGGCATTGTATAGTGGCAAAGAAGTCTAGGCTTTAAGTGTACCCATCACCCTCACCTGTGCACATTGCATCTAACAGGTAATTTTTCATCCACCACTTCCCACACTCCTTTTTCTGAGTCTCCAATGATCTTTATACCTTTCTATATGCCTTTATGGATCCTCAGCTTAGTTCCCACTTATTAATGAGAACACACAGTGTTTGCTTTTTTGTTCCAGCATTGGTTCACTTAGAATGATGTTCTTCATTTCCATCTACATTACTGCAAAAGACATTATTTCATTCTTTTTTATGGTTAAATAGTATTTCATTATGTATATCACATTTTCATTATCCATTGATCAGTTCATACACATTTAAATTGATTCCACATCTTTGCGACTGTGAATTGTACTGCGATAAACATCCGAATACAGTTATATATTTTTTATAACAACCTCTACTCCTTTGGATAGATAGCTAGAAGTGAAAATGATGGATCAAATGGTGAAATCTACTTTTAGTTTTCTGAGAAACCTCCATACCAATTTCTATAGTGGTTGTACGAATTTGCACTCCTACTAATAGTGAATAAGCATTTGCTTTTCGCTACATTTGTGCCAACATCTGTTGTTCTTTTGATTTTTTTTTTTTTTATAATGGGGCCAATCTTACTGGTGTAAGGTAGTATCTCATTGTAGTTTTAGTTTGCATTCCCCTTGATGATTAATGATGTTGAACAACTTTTTTGATGTTGTTGGCCATTTGTATATCTTCTTTTCAGAGATGTTATTTCATGTCATTTGCCCACTTTTTAATGGAGTTATTGGCTTTTTGATTACTGATTTGTTTGAGTTCTTGGTAGAATCTGGATATTAGTCCTTTGTCAGATGCTTAGTTTGTGAATATCTTCTACTCTGTAGATTGCCTATTTACTCCTTTGATTGTTTATTTATTTACCTATTTATTTGTCTATTTGCTGTGCAGTTTTTAGTTTAAGTAAATCCCACTATGTATCTTTATTTTTGTTATATTTGCTTTTGGGGTTTTAGCCATAAATTATTTGCCTAGGCCAATGTTCAGAAGAGTTTTTCCTAGGTATTCTTCTAGGATTTTTATAGTTTCAAAACCTATACTTAAGTATTTAATCCATCTTGAGTGATTTTTTTGTACATTATGAGAGTTGGGGTCAAGTTTCATTTTTCTATATGTGGTTATTCGATATTCCCAAAAAGATTTGTCGAATAGGGTGCCTATTCTCCAGTGCAGGTTTTGTTGCTTTCACAAAGATCAGTTGGTTGGAAGAATCTGAGTTAATTTATGAATTTTGTATTCTGTTCTATCATTCAATGTGTCCACTTTTGTACAAGTACCAGGCTGTTTGAATTACATCAGCCCTGTAGTATAATTTGAAATCAGGTAATGAGATGCTTCCAGCTTTGTTCTTTTTGCTTAGGATTGTTTTGGCTATTCTGGCTCTTTTTTATTTTCATATGAATTTTAGGATTGTTTTTTGCTAAATCTGCATAAAATGACATTGGTAATTTGGTAAGGGTTGCATTGAATCTGTAGAGTGCTTTGGGTAATATGGTATTTTAACAATGTTGATTCTTCCAGTCTATGAACATGGGATGTGTTTTCATTTGTCTGGGTCTTCTTTCTTTAGTGTTTTGCAGTTCTCTTGAAAAAGATCTTTCACCTCTATAGCTAAATATATTCTTAGGTATTTTAGTTTTTTAACTGCTATTGTAAATAGAATTAAGTTCTTGATTTGATTCTTAACTTGATCATTACTGTTGTATAGCAGTGCTACTGATTTGTGTGTTGATTTTGTATCCAGAGACTTTACTTAATTCATTTATCAAGTTGACGAGTCTTTTGCAGGAGTCCTTAGTATTCTCTAAATGACAATCATATTGTTGGCAAATAGAGAAAGTTTGATTTCTTCTTCTCCAATTTAAATACTTTTTATTTCTTTCTCTTTACTGATTGCTATGACTAGGACTTCCAGTACTATGCTGAATAGGAATACCAAAGTGGGCATCTTTGCCTTGTTCCAGTCCTAAGGGGAAATTCTGAGGGGGCATTCAACTTTTCTCTGTTCAGGATGACATAGGCTATAAGTTTATCATATTTGTTCTTTATTATTTAGAGGAATATTTTATCTATGCCTATTCTACTGAGGGTTTTTACCATGTAAAGATGTTGGGTTTTATCAAATGTTTTTTTCAGCATTCAACAAAATGATTTTGTTTTTAATTCTGTTTATGTGGTAGATCACATTTATTGACTTGTATATGTTGAACCATCTTTGCATCCCTGGTATAAAATTCAATTAATAATGGTGAATTTATTATTTTTTATATGTTGTTGAATTTGGTGGGCTAGTATTTTGTTGAGAATTTTTTGCAGCTATGTTCATCAAAGATATTGGTTTGTAGTTTTCTTCTTTTTTTTTTTTTTTGTATCTTTTCCTGGCTTTGGAATGTGGGTGATCATGGCTTTGTGAAATGTGTTATTGAGAATTCTCTCCTTTTAAATCTTATGAAAAAGCATTGGTAAAATTAATATCTGTTTTTCTTCGAAAGCATGGAAGAATTTAGCTGTGAGTCTGTCAGGTTCTGGACTTTTTGGTGAGGGAGATTTTAATTACTGATTCAATTTTGCTACTTGTTATTGGTCTGTTCATCGTTATTGTACTTTATTTAGAGAAAAACCAGGAAGTACAGACATGTGACTTATTTTGTAAACTCTAGGCTTTAGAATTTTGGTTTCTTCTGCTTTCACACAAGGTCTCTTTTATCATTCTATAAGTCCTATTGAAAATTTTAATCATCTTCTAATTTTGCCACATTTTTTTGCTATAACACTGCAGAAGTCTCTACAAAGACTCCTGCCTGGGATCTTGCCCCCCAACCTTCATTCCTCACACAGCAATTCATCAATTCTTTCTTAAATACAATTTTAGAGTACTACCAGTCTTCTGAAAACCCTTCATCATCTTCCCATTGCCTTTAGTATTATCTAGTATAATCAAAAACTGCAAAACAAATTCTTTAGACTCTCTCCTACAACTCTAGTCACATATCTCTTCAATACTCCCATTAAGTGAGATACTCAACTTTCTTTAGTATTTGAATGGAGTCAAGCCCATCCTGTTCAAGAGGCATACTGCCCCCTGGGTTTTTATGCACCCTTCATGTCTCAAGTAAAATTCCACATCCTCCTAGAAGACTATGATACTTGATAGGTAATAGTATGTGCTCCTGCTTTGTGTTGCCACTTTTATTAACTCATTGTATTTACTTGTTTAATCATTTTTCTTACAACTAGATGGTAAGCTCTGGCAGACTACAAATTTCGGCCTATGTTTAGGATATATCTTTTTGTAGGATTTTGTACTCAGAGGTTATATATAGAACATGGAAAATATTGGGTTCAATAATTATTTGTTGAATAAGGGAACAGTAACAGATAGGCTAGTTTCACACAGACCAACTTGTATTCTTTGACTGATAGGCATCAAATTTAAAAATCATAATTTTTAAAATTACTAATGTGCCTTTTGATTTGTAATTAACCTGTTTTCTTGATCCATTACTTGCCTAATCTTTCTTCACTACAACTTTACCACACATGTGTCTCTAGGCACACTACAATTACTTAGGAATTTAAAGGAACCAAATTCACTCTTGATTTTAGATGTTCCCACATTTTTTTTTGTATCCAGTATCCTCTTAAGACTCCTTGTTTGTCCTATATTTTAATCATAAATAATCTTTATTTATCTTCCTTCTTTATACTGAACACACTAGTTCAACGTCTATATGTTTATGGTATATAGATGTTGAGTGGTATATTATTGCAGTACCTACAAAGGCAGAGATTAAGTTTGCCAATAAAGTCTCATTGTCTCCTGGTGTAGGAAATGGTTTAGAGTAAAACCTAAACAATTATATATTGGAAGGAAGATTAAAAAATTTGAAATGAATTATGTTCAAAACATGAAGATTTATGTGCAGCATAGAAACTGCCTTTTATATAATGAAAAAGAAAGGTTATACCACTATCTGGTACCTCCTTATTAAAGAATCGGTGGTATAGTTAAGAGCTGTTTTTTATTATTATTGACTCAGACTTTTATTATTGACTTTCTTTCTAACATTCCTATTTTCCTTTGTGCCACATAGATTAGTGTGGTAGGGGATAATTTCTTCAGAATTTGTAGCATTTTGTTTTACTTTGTTAACCAATTATTGACAAATATGTATATTTTTATTGATCCTTTAGAATTACTGTATAATACTTCATTTCTCTTAAGTATAGTAGACTTTATTTGCATTCTTTGAGAAGAAAATCAACTTTCTTCTTTGAATTCTTAAAAGTTTTTATGTTGTTTTTGGTGCTATTACTGTGTTTTGTGTGTGAGGTCGTTTTTTGGTTTTTTTTTTGTTATTAGAGAAACAATATCTTTTTAATACTGGAAACCACGAAGGAGAATTAATTTATTTTTTATCTACAAACATGAAAATTCTTGTTTAAAGACTATTAAGCACTAAATGTATTCATAATTTCAAACCAGCACAGTAATGACTCATTTATTGAGTCTTTTGTGTGCAAGAAAAGTGTTAACAGCTTTACAGCATTATTTTACTAAATTTGCCAATGAATTTATTTTCAGATACTATTAACAGTGGTAAATTACACGTAAGGAAACCCCTGGCCTAACGATGCCGTGGAAACAAGACTAAAACCCAGACATGCTTATCTTTTTAATCTTTGTATCATCTTTCCTCAGAGTGTAAGGAAAAAGTAATGAAATAATGTTAATTTTATACAATATGCTACATATGTAGTCATTTCTAAAGAATATGGAATATGTGCTGTGAACAAGAAAATTCAAGGTCTTGCAGATGGAATAAGACAATTTGAGCCACATAGAAGCTCTAGATATGCACTGAAAGGCATTTACTCTTATAAAGTTTTCCTGTTTCTTGCATACTGTCAACTTTGTGGTGATTGTATGTGCACTTCCATGATTTCAAAAAAAGTAAAAGAATTTGAAGTCAAATATTTGGTTTATATTTTCCAAGGCATATTTTTTGTTTGTTTGTTTTACCAACAAACAATTATTTACTAACAGAGAACTGAATATAAGTCCTAATTAAACTATGATCATATATGAGCATTCTGTAGATGTTTTATGAAATGTTTCCAAACAATTTTTAGACTTTTTAGTTACTCTTCTTAAATCAAATATATTATCCCTACTATGTTAAAATATTCCATTTGTTTGTGTTACATATTTCAAATCTCCATCTACCCCTGAGGTTCTTAAAAGTAATACTTTTGGTGAGGTAGGTCTAGGTAGTCAAGACAGGAGACCCAAACTTGAAAACTGAAGAATACAGCAATGTAACATAAATTTGTTTTGTAATGTTCTGGACAGGTTGAGAGCAAGAGCCTCAGGATTGCAAGTGGACTTTGACTTGAAACACAAATTCTGAAGAGAGATTAATGAAATGACTGCAGTGTTTTAAAATAGAACTTATTGGCCAGGCTCGTTGGCTCAGTCTGTAATCCCAGCACTTTGGAAGGTCATGGCTAGTGAATTGCCTGAACTCACAGGCTTGAGACCAGCCCGGGCAAGTTGGCAAGACCTTGTCTCTACAATAAATAAAAAATTAGCTAGATGTGATAGTACACACCTATAGTTCCAGCTACTTGGAAGGCCGAGGCTGAAGGATTACCAAAGCTCAGCAGGTCGATGCTGGGGTGACCATGAGCATGCCACTGCACTCCAGCCTGGACAACGGAGTGAGACTTCATCTCAAAAATAATAATAATAATTTAATTAATTAATTAGAACTTATTAAGGTAATCCTCTGGGGTCCCCTCCCACTCTGGGAGTGTTTCTGTCCATCCTCTCAATAAATCCTGCTTTCCCACAAACATAAAAAATAAAATAAAGAAAACATTAGCTAATGCACGCAAGTCTACCTATAATGAATGGCTCTAGAAAAATGACTGGGTGTGTCTTTAACATTTATATAAATTTTTTCCTGCAGTTGTCATAAAAATCAATATCTACATAGAAAGTATTTTTAACAAATTCAATCAATCAAAAAAAGACAATGAGATATTAATATAATGAGTATACGACTTTATAACTTTGCTTTAAAATAACATTTAATGTTAGGGTTCAACTTTTCCACTTAACTGGATTAAAACATATCTTTTAGAAGAAAAAAATACACTATTTAATATATAGCATAACTGATATAGAAAAACTTAACTGGAATATTTAATGCTAACAATGTAAAAAGTTGAAGGTTTTTTACTTCATTGTTTCTTTAATTTTATTACGTTCCTTTCTTTTCACTAGCTTTTGATGTACTTGATACTTTTTGCTGTTCTGACTAGCTTAAGTGCCCCTGTCAACAGTTCAGTTGTTGAATGAGGCAAAGTGTTAGTTATAGTGTGAAAATCTGGTGTGCTGTCAAGAAAGGGCAAGCCATTAACTTGCGAATTTTTACTTCCAGTGTTCCCTAGCACAATGATGGCCGAAAAGCTTCTCTTATGAATTACCATTAAGGATAACATGGCATATGCATTTATGAAGCTTTGTAATTATGCGTGATATAAGCCTTCATGATACAAAACTAACCGCATTTAGTGTATGTGGTAGTGTTCTTTTATTTAAAAAAAAAAAGGTAGTGAAAGCCCTGCTATTTATAAAATATGGATGTTATTTTCAGAGATATAATTTATGACAGGAATGCATCTTCAAGAAATGATCTACAAAATCCTATCTCAAAGAAGGCCATTTTCAAATAATCTAGATAATTTTTGAAGCAGAGAACAATCATAGTAAATTATGTTACTGATACAATACATCTAAGTCGAAACCTCTGTAAATACAAAATACCAGGGTGTGTGGAGGTTCATGACCTTACTTCAGGGCAGATTTTCAGAAAATGACATGATCAGTAGTCATGCAAAATGACAAATATTATGGGAGGACAGGATGATTATGTGTTATTGTTAGACTCCATGGTTGTATGGTCATTATTTTAAGTACTCTTTAAAACTTTGATACATCTGTGATATATATAATTTCTGCCATTTTGAGACATATAGATATAAATGGTATGTGTATTTCAGCATTATTTTGAGTTCCTATTTACATAATGTGGGAATGTATAGAATAAGACATTGCCACACATTTCCCAGTTGTAAATTATAATGGTATGTAAATTTTTGACTTAACATTAATGCTCTGATGTAGGATTTCTCAACCTTGGGTTGGGAAATTCTTTTTCATGAGGACTATTCTATGCATTTCAGGATGTTTAGTAGAACATCAGAAATCTATTTATTTATAAGAAACCAGTAGCCGGGCTCGGTGGCTCAGCCTGTAATCCTGCGCTTTGGAAGGCCAAGGTGAGTGGATTGCCTGAGCCCGCGGGGTTCGAGACCCGCCTGGGCAACTTGACGAGACCTCATCTCTACAATAAATCAAAAAAATTAGCCAGGCGTGGCAGCACGTGCCTGTAGTTCCAGCTACTTGGAAGGCTGAGGAGGAAGGATCGCTGGAACCCATCAGGATGAGGCTGCAGTGGCCAGGAGCGTGCCACTGCACTCCAGTCTGGGCGACAGAGTGAGACGCCAACTAAAAAAAAAAAAGAAACTTGTGTCACCATCTTCTTACAGTTATGATGACAAAAGTCTCGAGACACTGCCACACGTCTCATGAGAGTCAAAATCATGCCATTTGAGAACCACAAAACTAAGACAACATGGGATTACGTTTATTTTTATAGCAGAAATAAATATAAGAAAATTTTAATATTGATCAGTTTTTGGCTATATGTGTGTGTTTTTAGAGAGAGAGAGAGAAAATTGGAGTCTCACTCTGTCGCCTGGGCTGGAGTGCAGTGGCACGCTCACGGCAACCACAGCCTCGACCAGCTGGACTCAGATGATCCTTCTACCTCAGCCTTCCAAGTAGCTGGAACTACTGGCACGCGTCACCACACCCGGCTAATTTTTTGGTTTATTGTAGAGATGAGGTCTCCCCAAGTTGCCCAGGCTGGTCTCGAGCCTGTGGGCTCAGGCAATCCTCTCACCTTGGCCTCCCAAAGTGCTGGGAATATAGGTGTAGCCACCGTGCCTGGCCTGCAAAATGTTTTTAACATGTTACCTTTGTCTCTCTCTGTCTTTTCCTATCTCTGTCACTGCCTCTGTTTCTCTCTCTGAGAGGCTGATAACACTGAACTGGAGCAAATGTTTTCAAATGTGTTCTCTAACTGTTCAGGGTTCCCATAAATCTGACTACTTTATTAAAAATGTTTTACATAATACTACAAGTATAAAAGTGAAAATATTAGAAAAGTCTCTATTCAACTCTAATAGTAATCAACTACTAATATTGTGTAAACACTTTATTTATGCCACTGAGCATTTTTGTGCTGACCTCAGAAACTAGGTTTCTTTCCCTGCTATCTCTGCTCATATAACATAATTTCTTATAAATATATAATTAAAAAGAATAACTGAAATTCTGTATTTTTAATATAATTGTGTACATGCCCAGTCATCTAAATTTGCCCTGGTAAACTCATTAAGGGAGCACTTGAGCACCTGCTTAAACTATACGCTAGTCAATTCTCAAGGTATGTCATTTTCACTTCCCAATTACTTGTTCAAAATAGCAAGAGTTTTTTGGCCAGATGTGGTAGCTCATGTCTGTAATCTCAGCAATTTGAGAAAATAAACTAGGAGAAGAACTTGAGTCCAGAAGTTCAAAGCTAGCCTGGGCAACAGAGCAAGATCCAATCTCCATTATTTTTTTTTTAAAAAGAGAGTTTTCTATGCTCTTTATCTATTGATAATATTGGCATATGATTTTTGTGCTTATTTGTCAGTTTTGGGTATTTTCTGTTATGTTATTGATCAGGAATGTGAAAAGCAGATCTTGAGATTTAATTTTTAAAATCTTCCATTTCAAATTTCTTCATTTGTTTAATTCAACAGTGTGTTGAAGTTTCCAAATTTTCTGTTAGAAGCTATTTCCAATTGCTTTGAGTTCTGTGTGGATTCTTATTTTCAATATTGTATAAGTGAAAAAACTAAAAGCGATAAATTGGATACTGAAACATAAAACTCTAATTGTCACTTATAACAGCAGATGCTAATTTGCATATTTATCAGAACAAGTTCTTTTTTCATGGATTAATTTTTATTGTACACATAATTTAAATTTGAACTTATAAGTAACTTATTTTAATAAATCACCCATATAATCTATTTTGGTATTAGAGTACTATTGTGAAAAATATTTAAAATCAACATCTTTAGACGGCAATAATTCTAAGTTTCTATTATTTCCATGCCAGGAGTTTAAAAACTTAAAGTTTTAGCTGGGCTCGGTGACTCAGCCTGTAATCCTGCGCTTTAGGGTGCTGAGGTGAGTGGATTGCCTGAGTCAGCAGGTTCGAGACCCGCCTGGGCAACTTGGTGAGACCTCATCTCTACAAGAAAATCAAAAAATTAGACGGGCGTTTTAGCGCACGCCTGTACTTCCACCTACTTGGAAGGCTGAGGCGGAAGGATCGCCGGAGCCCAGCAGGTCGAGGCTGCGGTGACTGGGAGCGGCCACTGCACTCCAGTCTGGGTGACAGAGTGAGACTCTAACTCAAAAAAAAAAAAAGAAAGAAAGAAACTTAAAGTTTTATAAGGAAAAACTTACTAAAAACTTGGGTTTTATATAATTCTCTTATTAAAATAATTAGCAAGCCATTTTTTAAAAAAAATACTTGTTGTTGATAAAAAGCATTGTATAAATACCGATATTCCTTTTTACTCCACCCTCGATAGTATGTGTTTGGGAATGACTGAACTTTTACAAGACTGGCAAGTGACTTATGCTGTCATCTGCTCTATTTTCACCCTCCTTTCCCACAACCTGTAAATACTTACTGTGTCCTCAGAATTTAACTTTCAGTTGTGCCAAAATAAGCCATTGTCAGATGTTATATTTGTAAAAACTATAGGCTATAGCCAAGGAGGGTGAGAATTATTTCTCAGCAGGTGTCTTAGCAAGTATAGATGGTAAAATCTACTGTTTGCTCCTCACCAATTTCTTTTAAGAAAAACACATAGAAGTGAAGTTTTCACCTTAAAATGTCTCCCAGAAATTTGGATAAATTGAAACTGCCTGAGGGAATAGATTATTGAATGTTTTTTCACAAGATATTAAAAATGAAAAGAGAGGTCTCTTTCAAGACACTGCAGTGAACAGTCTTGGTCTCTTAATGGAACACCTATTTGCAGCTGCTTTCCTTTGCTTTTCTGGAAAAGACACCAAAAATAAAATAAAATAAAGGGAAGCAGCATAAAAATAGACATCTGTGTATGATGCCAGGAAATCACTGTGAACTCTCAGGAAACTAATGTAGGTGGCATTTTGTGCAGTGGCTCAATGTGTAGGCAGATCTGATTTGAAATTCTAGATGTGTTTCTGCTAATAATAGCAGTATCTACTTTTCGTTGAGTACTTAATCTTTTCTTACTAAGATCTTTTCTCATTTGCTTCTTAGCCTCAACTATAACACAGGTGTAGCTATTGCTTCTTTACAGATGATGAATCTGAGTGAGCCTCAGAGAGGTTGCCTGAAGTTGCAAAACTTCTTAGTGATAGAGTCAGGAAAAAGCAAATGGGGGATGTGGAAACCCCAACCAGAAGCCAGGTGGTCAGAAGCTCCAGAGGCCTGGACTTGTGACTGGCATCTGGAGATGGAAGCATTCTTGGGGACTGAGTCTTCATTCTGTGAAATCTGACCCTGTCTCCAGGTAGATAGTGTTGGAATTGAGTGGAGGACACTTAACTGGAGTCCACTGTGTGATGTGTAGGGAAAACCCACACATTTTTGGTCAAAGGAGTCTTATTCTGGGTTTATTATTATTGCGGTGGCGTGAAAGTAGAAAGAAAACACTGGGTGTTTTTCCTAAAACACAAGCCCTCTAACTTAAGTGATTTAAAATTGTTACTTCAACCGGTTATTCAGAACACCAAATTATTTTGTTTTACTTTCTTTTCCAACTCTTTCAGCAAGTACTTAGTGTATCTACAATGTCATCTAAGACTCTCATTAAAATTATAATTAACCGGGTGCGGTGGCTCATGGCTATAATCCCAGCACTTTGGGAGGCAGAGATGAGCGGATTGCCTGAGCCCACGGGTTCAAGATCAACCTGGGCAATGTGGAGAGTCCTTGTCTCTACAATAAGTTTAAAAAAAAATTAGGCAGGAGTGGTGGCACGTGTCTGTTTTTCCAGCTACTTAGAAGGCTGAAACTGAAGGATCACCGGAGCCCAACAGGTTGAGGCTACGGTACCTGTGAGCGTGCCACTGCACTGCATCCTGGGTAACAGAGTGACACTCCAACTCGAACAAACAAGCAAACACAAACAAAAAACAAACAAACAAAAAAACCTACAATTCTTTTTTTTTAAGTCAATATTTTTTATTTTATTTAATTTTTTTTTTTTTGAGTTGGAGTCTCACTCTGTCGCCCAGACTGGAGTGCAGTGACCGCTCCTGGCCCCCGCAGCCTCAACGTGCTGGGCTCCGACGATCCTTCCACCTCAGCCTTCCCAGTAGCCGGAATTACAGGCATGAGCTACCACGCCCGGCTGATTTTTAGATTTATTGTAGAGATGAGGTCTCGCTGCCCAGGCGGGTCTCGAACGCGCTGGTTCAGGCAATCCACTCACCTCAGCCTCCCAAAGGCTCGGGATTACAGGCTGAGCTACCGAGCCCAGCGAATCAATATTTTTTATTATGATATTGTGGGTACAGTTAAGGGTTAGGTATACAAATATGCTTCGTTCTGGCACCCTTGTTGATAAGAGGTGTCTCCCCATCCCCAGACAGATATTTACTACCATTAATCCAACATAAGACTATAAGAAAATGACTGACAGTGGTGGTATACAATTCTTCTTAATACTAACTGTTATGTCCTTCAGCAAGAGCGTTGTTTCTCAAAACCTCATTTTAACTTTAGAAGAAGTTAAAACCAAACTAACACTAGGATGAAAATTATATGTATAGTGATTTTCATACTGCCAGAAAATCAGTAACCTCTATATAGAAGGTAAATAAATATTGCAAAGTATTTCTTAGGGGAGGTTACTGGATATATGGCAATGAGCAGGAAATTCAAAGCAAATTCAGTTATAGAGCTTGATGAAAAAAAGGTCAAATTACTTGTTTTCATAAAACAAATTCTCTAACTCTAATAAATGGTTCTGATTCATTCATCTAGCAGAGAGTTTTTGGTTTGTATTGATGTTAAGCAGCAGAGATTTTTTTAAATTGTGAGTGTCTACGTTAAAAGAAAGCATAGTTTGTTAGAGAATATGGTTTGGTGTTAATGTTAACGTCAGGATTCTGCTCAAAAACTTTTATGCCCAGGTAGGGTCTGAATGTTTATGTTCCCTCCTAAGTCATGTGTTGAAACCCTAATCTCTAATGTGATGGTGTATTAGAGGGAGGTCTTTGGGAGGTAATTAGGTCATGAGAGTGAAGCCCTCATGAATGGTTTTAGTGCTCTTTTAAAAGAGATATGAGAGAGATCATCTGTCATCATGTAAGGTACCAGCGATATGACAGCTATTTACAAGTCAGGAAGCAGGACTTCACCAGATGCTGAATCTTCTGGCACTTTACTCTGGAAATTTTCCAACATTTAGAACTATGAGAAATAATTTGTTGTTTAAGCCACCCCATCTATGATATTTTTGTTATGTTAGTCTGAATTAAGACATATCCTTAGCAGTTTTAAATTAATATGTCCTTTATATTGTGGAACAGGATGATGTTTACTATCAAATGCCTGCATTTGAATTGGAAAGAACAGTTGTAAACAAATAGCAAGAAATATCTCCATATTATGTTAAGCTTCTTGAACAATATTCCTGTCTCAGAGCATTTGCTCTTATTTTTCCATCAGTCTGGAACCGTCCTTTACACCTCCACTCCAATATCTTTATAATTTCATCTCTTACCTTCTTCATGTTGCTGCTCAAATAATCTCTTCCCAGCAAGACTTTCACTAACTATCTTAGTTTAAACAGTGCCACCACCACCACTGAAGCCTCCCAAACTACTTCCAAATCCCTTTTCCTGATCTGCTTTAGTTTTTCTCACAGGACTCCTTACTCATAAGAGAAAAATGTTTTATGCTACTTTACTAGCACCTCTAGCAGTTCCTTCTATATTATCAGTGCTCAACAAATATTTGTAGAATCAATTCTGTGTTCTAAGAATACTGTGCTTTTGAGGCCCACTATCCAAGTAGATTATAATTACATAAATCATTCAGTGAAATTGACACAGTTAATCACAATGCCTTCCTTTTATTTAAAAAGAGATTGGAAAGAACAATGTGGAAGTTATTTGGAGCCTACAGTATTTCTTGAGAGGGAAAGAGTCTGGGGCTGCTTCAAGAGAATCATTTGTAAAGATTAGTTAGGCCTAGCAGAAATCAAAGACTGATATTTGGCTCCTAGGTTGCATGTCTGCTAAGTCAACAGACTAATATGTCTAAACAATGCCTAAGAACATACCTACTGATATGTCCCTAAACTAGCTGAAGAGCCTGGGGCTGACAGAGTGGAACTGCTTGTATACCTTTTAGTTGGCATGGTTCAGCTAAAGTGAGTGAGCGGAGTCTGATGTGGTCATCTGAACCTGAGTCACTTAGCCCAAACCTGAGAAAACAAATCAGACAGGAAGACTTTGCATCAAAAGACCATGGGGACGATAACTGACCACCAGCACTGGTTAGGAAAGTATGAACAGATGTAGGAATAACAAGACATTTACCTGGACTAAATTTGCAAAAGTCTGAAAAACTTGAAATGAGAAGGTACTTGTTTAACTTGTCTGAACTACCCATGCAAGCACCACAGAAAAGAGCTGCGTTTGGATACTTACCCCAGAAAGGACCCTGAGTACTAGGCAGTATTAGCCAGAGACATAGGGTGATCATCCAGAAGAGAGGCTTTCACCTGGCCTGGCTTGGAGCAGAAATATTTGTCATTTTCACCCTCCCTTCTCCTAATCACAACAAATAGAGGAGTTAGTGATTAGAGGGGAGAGAGTGAGGAGTTTGTTTCACAGCCCAAGGATTCCTTCTTTCCTTCATTTCAAGAATTCAAGACCTCCACTTTAATACTCACTTAGGGAGAGGAGAAAACCAAATTTTATATACAGACTGAGATTAAATTGAAAACAAAAGAAGGGAAAGTGTGTCAATTGTCATAATGAGATATATTTGACTCAAAAGCTATGTATACAATTCAAATGCCATTTAAAGGTCACCAAATTTTATTTCACCCAGAAGAGTGGTAAAGATGACAATTGGAAGAAATAAACACTTTTAATATTTATAAATCAATGATTTGCATAACTCAACATTATAGCTATAATGAATTTTGGATATTATTTTGACACCATCTCTCTCACTAATAAAAGTTACTTGTATCTATTGTTGCATCAGCAAAGAAGATATTTTGCATTTTTATCCTTCAGCATTAATCCTCAAATTGAAATTGGAAACAAAGTTAAGGGTCTGACATTAATGATTGACTTAAAAAAGAGTAGACATTTTACTTTTGTTGGATAAAAACAATTATTTTATTGTTATTATGCCTCAAAGGATCTAAAAATTTCAGGTAATCAAATAAAAAAATCGAACACAATTTTCATCTTCAGTAAGTCATGTTACATTTTAATATGTGCCATAATTGATTGATGATTTGTAGGTATACCAAACCAAGTTTAATGGGGTAACTCAACAAATATTTGTTGAATAAAAGCACTCTTTCCTTAGGAAACCTTAATATATCAACCACTAATTTAATTGCAGAAAAGAAGGGTGAAAAATAGTGACTTTAGGCTTTGTGGTCTCCTATGATTAGCGTTACTCCCTACAGTGTCCCTCCTTGTTGCTGAGTTCACTTAAGCCATCAGAATCAGCTTGGAACACCTGGACAGCATGAGGAATGGCCATCCATCGCATTTTCAAAATTGTTTAAAACATAGCAATCAGTTAAATGGACACTTTACCCTGAGAATAATTTAATGCATTAAAAAAGTAGAATACACAGTGAGAAGGAAGTATTGGGTAGTGGTAAGTGGAATGCACATTTTTCCTTCTTGCATTTATGCTCCCAAATAAACGCACTGTTACTACCTGACATTTCAGTTTTGAAGTTTCAGAATGCATGCCTTCTTTCTAATCAAAAACGTTTTCTGTTCAAAACAGCAGTGAAGATTTCTAACTTTTAAAGTTATTCTTTAATGATGGACATCTTGTGATCAATGTGGAGTTAATAATAGTATTTATACTTAGCATTATTTATCAGAAGTGATTGAAGTGGTTTAAAGGCTTTCACTTATAACATAATGGGGCAATGGTTGGCATTATAATTTTTTTAACCTTTAGAAAAAAACTAAAGTAGAAAGAAATTAAATCTTTTTAGCTTTTGAGAAGAAAGGCAGCATGTAAAATGCAAATTATTAGTGAGTGATTTGTTTTTAGTTTGCAAAATGGATCAGTAGGGGACAGCTGTCAATAGAAATAAAATATTTGATTCTCAAATCTTTACTTTTGCAAAATGAGTTGTTCCGAGTTGTTTCTTTTTTGGCAGTGGTGGCAATGGTGGGGGAATTCTTCCCATTTGGTGAACACAACACTAATAACGTATGACCTTCTCTTCCCTCATTTCAATGAAACATAATTTCTAGAAGATAACTCACACGATACAAAAAACTGAAATTAGGGTAAATATTAAAGGTTTATTATCTTTACTCATAATCATCATTTTGTAATAGTAAATGTATTATGTAATATAATAAGCATATTATAAATTTCTAAATTTAATTAGTATCAAGTATACATAGAGTGGCCATTCTGCATACATTTATTTCAAGTGTTTTAACCCCATCTCATCTTGCCAGAGATCATACTTTTTTGAATCTTTCATTAAGCTTTTGGAGTTTATTTAATTTTCTAGATTTTCCTTTTATATTGGAATTATACTAAGAATAAATTGAATACTAAAAACTGGAGTCAACTCTCAAACTAGGCAAATTATTTTCACTGAAAAACAGCAATGGTGACTAGGTAATGGGAGTAAAGAGATCGTTAGTGAAACTAGAGTTACTAGAAGGGTTGTGAAGGGGAAAAAATACACATGCCTATGACATTGACCACGGGTCAATTTTAATCTCTGAAGGACAAGAAAAGATCTTTTTTACTCTGTTTGTGACAATTAGTACAATATCTGGCACCAAATAAATATTTGTTGAATACATAAACTCTTACTTACACTTTGGCTTCACACAATCTCAGTATAAGATTACCTTCCTTAAGTTTTTAGTAAGTTCAAAGAGGAGTTTAAATTAATTTAATATTATGACTAAGTTATAATAATCCAATAAATCTAGAAGTTAGTTTATGTTTAACTTTTAACACTCATTAATTATTTGATTAAAAAAGATAATACTAGCTATATCTAGGTACTAGTGCTATTGTTTATGTTTGTAAAGCAATCCAAATACATCATACAAGTTAAAGGCAACCCATAGCAAGTTTCTCATGGATTTACATTTTGGTAAAACTTTTTAGAACTCAGAGCATGTAGAAGAATAGACAATGCTATTCCCATTTTTATAATTAGGCACAGAATAAATCAATAAAAATTTACTCAGGAAACTTTGTTTTTATTTCTTATTTTTGCTTTATATTCTGGGGCTTTGACATTTGTGACAATACATTACATACATTTACATCCAGTTTAGAATTAATGCAAGAGGCAAAAAAATAAACAAATACTATCTCTGGAAAATATTACAGAGAATGGATACCTCAACTAGAAAATAGTTTAAATTATTGAGGCAATTAACATGTAACATTTAAGACAACGTCACTAACAGGAATATTAAGTATGTGATGGCTCCAAAGTACTTCCATGAACATAAATGAATGTCAAGTTCCAAAATCAGTTGCAAAAATTTCTGCTGATTATTTACCCTAATGTAATTATTTATTAAAGATTCCAAATCACTTGCATGCTTAGCCATTTAGCACTAAATAAAAATGTAAAAACAGACTTTGTTCTTATATTTTATGATACTAGACAAGTGTCCCCTATGAAATAAAAGGAGGAATAACAGAAATGACAGTAAACTCCAACCATATGCTTTGTGGCACTGGGTACTTAAATGTTATATCATTAATTGTCATGGAAGCTTTTGGATATTGTGATTTTGTGGTTTTCCGCTTGACAAATGAAGAAAATGAATCTTGAGAAACCAAGTAAAATTTTCAATCTCCAGAAGATTATTTTAGCAGAATATACATTCCAAGGTAAGTTTTAAACTTCTCACTCCATGGTTCTGCAACAAATCCTATTCTAACTGTATTTCTTGAATTCCTTTCGTCCCACTCAATTTGCTGCTTCTAATCACCTATGGAACAGGGGAATCAGAAGAACTAACTTTCTTAGAATTGAATATGAAAATAGAGTAAAGCAATAATGAGGACATGAAGGTCAATCTAAGAATGAGATTCATGAGCTTCAGTGAATAAACTTTTCATATTCATATTCATGACATGAAGAATATGTCAATTTGTGGAACCTTGTGCACTGTTATTAGTGCACTTGTATTAGTAGAGACAAACCCATTGACAAAGCTAAAGAATTGTCAAGTTCAAGACAAAGGGTATATTAATAATGTTGTGTATGTTGCTTGGTCAGAGTCAAGGGTTATTTCATTTCTTAGTGCTGCCATAACAAAGTACAACAAACTAGGTAACTTAAAACAACAGAAATTTGCTGTTGTATTGTTCTGAAAGCTAGAAGTCCAAAAATCAAATGTTAATTGAGTTATGCTTCCTTGAAAATGTGTAGGAGAGAATCCTTCCTTGCCTCTTCCAGTTTCTAGTAACCCCAGCTGATGTTGTTTTCTGGCAGTATAGTTTCAGTCTCTGCCTCTGTCTTTATGTGATTATCTTCTGTGGTTTCATATGATATTCTCTTCTCTGTGTATATTTGTGTCCAAGTTTGCCTATTCTTATAAGGATAACTGCCACATTGGATTAGGATCCACCTAATGACTTCATTGTAACTGGATTACACCTGCAATTAGCTTATATAATTTCAAATCTTTCTAGAGAACACAGCTCAACTTATAACAAGATTTATGGAAAAGACTGAGGAAAAATTAAAATAAATATTCTTAAGTTGAATTAGAATAATAATGGACAATACCTGAGCAATAACTTTGGAAGGAGAATTTCCAAAATAAACCCTTTGGATGGTGTTTGAATACCATGATGCTCATCTTGGCTACTGGATTTCTGACATTGTAGATGTGCAAATGAAAACTTTAGCAGATAATTTTTTTTTTGTAATTGTTGATTTTGTCCCAGTTTTTGATTGTTGGTTAAATCGTTTCTCAATAAGTGTGAATGACATGAATTAACTATGACAATTAGAGAGAAAACTTAAGCTTGTATTTAGGCATAAAGAGAAAGATAGACACAGTTGAGTGAGAGGAAGGGAGTGTGTATCTTAGTCAAAAAACAAACACTAAGCAGAAAAGCAGAACCAGGAATGGGCATGAAAAAGCAGCCTTAAAAATAAGAGTGAATAAAACCTTAAACTTTGACAATGAAAGCATGGATTTTTCACAGAGCACAAACTGTATCTCAAATAATCAGGTATTTTAACCACATGGTTATGAAAATATCACTCTGAATTATTAGGCCATTAACTCAGCGTGAAACATAATTCCAGAAAAATGTCAAGGATTTATGTACATTTGTCATCTTCTTTGAGTCAATAATAATTTTCTAATGAGTTTTATTTTTATCAATAAAAGGTATGTGAAAAAAATTGCAGAAGTAAACAAATTCAGAAAAGGAAAAAGAAGTGACTCTTTAAGGTTTTATGTGTAAACCTTGATTCATGTTTAGAATATAAAGGAAGTAATACAAAATAAAATTATTCTGTGATCTTTCTTGTACTTAAACAAGTCAAACAAGCATTTTTTTTCTATAGAGAAAGCTCTCATAAAATAATCAACTATAATTATTCATCTCCTTCTACTTCTGTGAATCTTGTATATTTTTATTTTTTCTTTAAATGTTTGCCTCTGAAAATTCTGAATATATTTCACTTATGAAATTTGCTTCTGCTATTAAGCATAGAAGCTAAGGAGCTATTTGCTTTCATTTGTGATTAGCAATGTATTTGCAAAATCTTCACGCCCAAGTTGCACTATATTTCTCTGAAATTTGATAATTGATAAATTTACTTTAGTGTTTTTGTTCATATCATTTGATACATACAGTATTTTCTTTATAGTATAAAAGTTACAAGATTAGGATCTGAAATCAAAATGCAGAATCACAGGATGCTTGTAAGGATTCAATGAAGTAATATTTATGAGGCCTGTGTATAAGTATCTGTCATATAATCAACATTAAATAAATGTTACCTCTTAATAGTGTTAAATACATTTTCAGAACCAACTATAATTTTAGTTTCAGAATTTCTAAATAAAATGGAAAAAAAGAAAACGTATAGGCAACCAAAAAAAGACAGGCAAAACAGATGGAAGAGAATGAGAAAGGGTTTTAGAAATAAACCAACACTATTTCCATTATGAACAACAGTTCTTGTTACTCTTGAATACCCCATGTGGTACATATGTTCAAGACACACTGTACCACAAAAAAAATCATTTAAAAATAATCTTTCTTTCCTTATTTTGCATTGTTGAACACCATAAGTGCAACAGATAGTAATATTTCTTAAAATCTGTATTTTTTTCTATCATCTATTTCCTGCACAGGCAACAGCTACACATGCACAATTCATTCTTCTAAAATGATCTCACTACATCCTTCCTATCTAGTTGAATAGCTGTAGTCTTATTTTTATCATGATTAAAATGTATCTGACAATAAACAAATCCTCCAGAGGCAGGGGAGTAGAAGAAACCCAACTGACAGAGCCAGAGTCTCTTTATACCAAAGAAAGAATGGAAAATAGACTCACACATTACTCATTTTAGCCACACTGCATCCAAAAACAACATTTTAGAATGAAAAGGTAAAAATTTGGGGTTGCTATGTTAAGCAGGGTCTAACCAGATAACACAAACTACCTGAATGTTTTAAAAGAGTAATGCAGACAATTGGTTAGGTGAAAGAAAAGCTGAGGATCCAAATTTAGGACAGCAGAATAGTCCAGGGCTTAGCAACAGGAGTAGCTACAAGGCTGGATCTTCTAGGCTGGAGGTGTAAAGGGAGGGAGTAGTTTTACCAGGGTCCAAAGTCCAGAATCTACCAAAAAAGGTAAAATACATGATGGATTTACCTGGGAGAATTTACATCCACAAAAGAAATTGTACCACTCACATGTTATTTAAGGTATAAAAATGATAAATTCATTTTTTTCTCCTCTGACCCCAATACCTTCAATAAGCCATACTTAGCAGAAAGTCAACTGACTGGAATCCTTAGAAAACACAGCCCTAGTCACCCCATAATACATAGAAAAGTAATAAAAAGTAGCAGAGGTAGATGGAAGAAGTCAAAAGCAAACAAGGACTGAAAAGCACAGTAAATGTAGAAAAACTGGCTATGTGAATTGATGAAAAACAACAATTAAATTATATTATTTGGAAACTTATAACTGATGGAAACCATTGGATGCTTAAACACCAAAATAAACAAACACAGGATCTAATGGAAGGAAGGTGATTTTATTCCAAAAGAAAGCCGAAGGGGAAATGGCCAGGCTTATGCCTCAAAGAAACCATTCCAGATATTTAGGTAAACAAGGGTTTACTAAGGAAAACTTGCAGGTCTGGGGAAACAAGCAGATATGGCACAAGGTCTGTCTTGGTGGCTTATCCTGGTGTCAGTCCTCCTGGAAGTCTGTTGGAGTTATCTCAGCGCAGCCATCTCGTGACTCCCCCAAGTAGAAAGGTCCCACAGTCAGGCTGTTTTAATGTTAGCCCTTGGGATTCCTGAGCAAGCGTATGGTCAGATAAGTGTGAATGGTGAGGTTTTAAAAGCATATTTCAGGGTTTAAGATTAAGAGAGGCGGGGAATCCTTTAAAACAGGCGTGTTCCACTTCCTGGGTGGCAAACTGGTATCAGTCAGTGAAAGGAACGGGGAACAGCCAGAAGGATGTCTCCCGAGATGGCGTCAACACTAGGGAACCTAACAAAGACAACAAAGGCTGTAAATTCCTGCCTCTCCCGTGCGCGCGCGAAACTTAAACTCATGTACAAACATTATCTCCCTATAGGAATCCTACCTCATAGCTCCCTCCAATAAAGACCCTAAGATGGTTCTGGCTGGCACGGCCAGGCTCAGAGAGCACAGGCCGCCCCCTCCCAAAACCGATAAATACAGACCTCTCTCTAGCCCTCCCTCCCTCACTCCCTTTTCTCACCAGGCGGTTACAGACCTCCTTCCCTCTCCCTGTAGCCGCTGCTCTAATAAATCTCTTGGCCTCAAAGGGTACCGAGTCTCACTGGCGCCATCGTCCTTCATTGGTGCCGTGACCGGTCGGGAGCCCTCTCGCCTAAGGCGAGGCCCCGTCCCATTGCCGGTGGCACTCGCCCCTTGAGGCCTTCGACCACTTTCTTGAATGTCAGCGCCGCATCCATCATCACCTTGGATTAATAAGTGGCCTTTCCTGAAAAACCTAACAACCTCCCCGGGATATCCAAAAGGGACTGACCGTTGATTGTCCAGCAGCTCTTTTGGCCCCTGGGTGAGGGAGGGAATACACCCCACCTAGGCTTTCAAAGCCACAGCAGACCCCCTACTGATTTTTCATTCTCCTGCCTAAGACTCTAAACTCACCTCTTTAACTCCTATTAGCATTCAAAAAAGTGGGCAGAGATTTCCCTCCCTCCCCTCCCGCTTTGACTCATTCAACTCTTGGCTTTAACAGGTGTTAGGTCCCAGCGTGAATCGGGCCTTTCTCCCCCTTGTGCAGGTCTCTCTCCCCTGG
>NW_007259578.1:0-861 GCF_000164805.1 Carlito syrichta | reverse complement strand
CAATCCTGATATTATCAGGGATTTATATAACTTTTGTGAGCATTCAAAAAGGTGGGTGGAGATTCCCTATGTCCAATCCTTTTCTCTCCTCTGTGAACATCCTCGGCTGTGTCTCACCTGTAACCCCTCTAACCTCCACCCTCAACTCATGCTAGCATCTACTGCTTCCCCTGTAACTTCTCTTTCTCCCATTGTTCCAAGCACGTGTAAACCTCCTCCTCTAGATTCCCCTCCCCCTACTGCAGACTCTACAAATTCCATCTCTGCTCCCTCCTCCTCCATCTCAGATTTCGAACCTGCAGATGAACCTCCACCCTACAGGCAACCCAAGGCCCCTCTGGCCCTGCCCTCCTCTTCAACTCCTCCCACTTCTGCTCCAGAAGTTCAACCTATATATCCTCCCCTTCCAATCGCTCCCCAGTGTAGCCCTCCAGTAACCCGATCCAAGGCCGCACCGGTCATCCTCACTCCCCTCCGCGAAGCAGCAGGCACAGAGGGCATTGTCAGGTGCACGTCCCCTTCTCTATCTCAGACCTCTCACAAATAGAAAAACATCTTGGATCATATAGAACTAATCCTACCACCTACATTAAGGAGTTTCAATACCTCATCCAGTCCTATAGCCTAACTTTTCATAATATATACCTAATCTTTTCCAACATCCTGCTTCTGGAGGAACGTAGGAGAGTCTGGGAACAGGCTAGAACATACGCAGATGAAATTCACCAAACCACCCCAGCTCACCCCCTAGGTGCAGCGGCTGTCCCAGACCAGGATCCGGTCTGGGACTATAACTCTCCTGCTGGCATCGAGTCCAGGGACCGCTTCTCTACTTGCCTCCTTTCTGGGCTGCGTAGGGCT
>NW_007259577.1:2245-3519 GCF_000164805.1 Carlito syrichta | reverse complement strand
CCAGAGAAGCAAAACCTCAATTTCTCAACCAACTCATCTTTGACAAAGCCTCCTCCACCTACCACTGGGGAGAGGAGAAACTATTCAGTAAATGGTGCTGCAAAAACTGACTGACCACATGCAAAAGATTGAAACAGGACCCCTATCTATCCTCATGCACAAAGGTTAACTCCAAATGGGTCAGAGACCTAAATGTAAAACCTCAAACCATAAGAACCTTAGAAAATGAAGGAAATACCCTCATGGAGAGGGTGTGGCCAAAAGGGAACACTTCTACACTGTTGGTCGGAGTGCATCTTAACTTTATTTTGCAGGCCTTGGGCTACTCTCCCTGCTTACATATTCAACTATCTGACTGCTGCCATCCTGAACAGCTAGATACCATGACAACAGTTACCCCCGCTGTTACATTTCACACAAATGCTCCTGTTCTCAGCCTCTAATGGAAGCCTTATAAGCACTCAGCTTCAATCATTCAATGTCAGATGCTTTTTCAGTGTTTGGCTTCTTTAATCTTGGGGAAGTGGACCAACTTTTTTTTCCTAATTTATGTTCTATATACTCTTTTTCTAATCAAACCCTATGCAATTCTTTGCATCTTTCCTGTGACATGGGCACATGGATTTAACATATTGTGGCCTGTACAGGGAGAGTGAGGTCTCCTGTGCTCTCTCTCACTCTCCTCCTTTCTAACTCAGGTCTCTCTGTAGACTGGTGTAACTTGGAGGGGAACTAACAGTTCTGGCCAGGACTCTACTTGGCTCTCTATTATTTTTTCCTTCACCACCCGACTTGAGGACCTGCTTTGGCTGGACCTTCCCCATCACCTCAACTTTATCTGGTTTGAAGTTACATCACCAGCAAATTAATGAACTACTCTATCTTGCCAGGAGGTCTGTAAATGGAACCCGAGAGGCTTCTTTGTAGTCTCCACCTGGGAATTTTCTTGCTGGGGCCTGGGGCCCTCTGCAGAAATCTTGGCCAAGTCTCCTGAACCCGCGTCTTGGGGCAGCTTTGCTGGGATTCGGGGTTCTCTGCACTATGGAAGTACTAACTTCAGTGGATTGAGGAGATAAAGGGAACCCCCTTTCTCACACTCTACTCACATATTCAGGTTAATTCCATTGATCTTATGCATGGGATGCTGACTGAGGATGTGGATGGTTTTTGCTGGGGTCCAGGGCCCTCTGTGTACTCTCTCTCACTCTTTTGGTCTCTTCAGGACCACTTATTTTTTGAGTCAGAGTCTTACTCTGTCGCCCAGGCTGGATTGT
>NW_007259577.1:0-1563 GCF_000164805.1 Carlito syrichta | reverse complement strand
CTTTAATTACTCTACCTCCTTCCTGCTTTCTCTCTAATGACTCAGAACTAGGGGACTAATCTCTACCCAATCACTTTCAGCTTCTTCTCTATCCAACTCCACAAAATCCTATCCCTGGCTGCCTGATAACATCCTGATGGCAACTGTAGTAACTCCTGCAAGCTAACAAAGAAACAACAAACAAACAAATAAAAAACTAAGCATGTGGACTGCCTTTTCCTCCTCCTATCCTCTCCTCTCTTCACCTGCCCACCTTCACTCCCAACCTTACTTTAAACTTTCAAACTGTTCATCAGCTTCCCCTTAGAAAAGCGACCAGACCAAAGGGTATCCTTTTCCATGATAAATCTCTCTCTCAAATTAAATCTAAATTGGGACTATCAGCCCTCCTCCCAGACTAAAACAAAGGACCCACATGTTGGTTAAGAAATTCTGTTAACTCACAGGAAAAACAGCTTGTTATAATTTTAATCTGCTTTTCCAATCAACTTCCAAGTACACTTTTTTTGAGTCAGATTCTCAGTCTGTCCCCCCAGCTGGAGTACAGTGGCATGCTCGTGGCAACTGCAGCCTCAACCTGTTAGGCCACGTGATCCTTCCACTTCAGCTTTCAAGTGGCTGGAACCAAAGGCACGTGCTACCATGCCTGGTTAATTTTTTACTTATTGTAGAGATGTGGTCTCACCATGTTGCTCAGACTGATCTTGAACCCCTGGGCTCAGGCAATCCTCTTACCTCTGCCTCCCAAGTGCTGGGATTACAGATGTGAGACACTGCATCTGGTCCAAGTGCTCTTATCATGTGCTAAAGCATTGGTACCAGATAATACCAGTGTTTGTTATGTGAGGCTTGCTAAAGTGTTTTGTTTTTTTTTTAAGTTAGGTCACTTTGTTAAGTCCATCACTTCTCCTGCTGCTCAAGCATAATGTGGTATATGCTCTGTGTGGCAGAATGAGATATGAGAACAGATCACTCTCACAATTGTCCACACCTCACAACTAAGATTGTAATTTAATAACTTATAAAGACTCTTTTTAATATAATTTTTATTATAAAGATGTGGGGTACTGTTGGGAGCCAACATCTATAGCTACATGACTGAGGCCTATAAAGGCCCATCTGGAAGAATGCCTCTGACATAGGATATCAGTAACACCTATAATATTGGTGTGTGAATAGTGACCAGTGTGCATATATGGCAACAGAACTTACAATATTAAGATATAAAACTTTAAGTAAATCTCACTATGCCTGATGGAAAGTGCACAGCAGAATTATTTTATGTTTTTGTCTTTATAAGTTGTACTTCTTTTTAGGATATTTTTAAACTTCTATTTCCTGGTAAACTGGTTAGTCAGCCTTTGTTCCCGCAAGCAGTTTTTCTTAGGGTTAAGATTAGACATTAAAATCAATGTAATAGTTCTGTTTACCTGCCTCTGGCCAGGCAGAACGTTTCTAGTTTCACTACGTACTGAAACTCTTAGTTTGCCTCTGCCCCCTGGCCATCGTCATGGCAACCGTGCAGTTCATTATCCAAGAGCATGACAGCTACAAATTGATTTT
>NW_007259576.1:3788-5987 GCF_000164805.1 Carlito syrichta | reverse complement strand
TGCTATGCCATGCCACTTTCCAAAGTCCCCATCATGAAATTTCACACTGAATAGTTCATTTTGAGGAAGCACGGGTGAACATTAGCAAATAATTGTGTGTTTTTTAAATCTACTGCCTAGACAGACATGTCTTCCATGGTTAGCAAACAGGGAAACGACTATTTCTTTCTATTTAGAGCATGATAGATTTTATCCAATGATTTCTACCAATGCTATCTTTTCAGAATTATGTTTTATTACTGTTACATAATGTAGTTTGTTTTCTGTTTCTTTGCTCCTGATGTCAGCTTCCACTGAGTTTTATCACTGACCAACAGCTGTCTCTATGGTTTTAATACTGCTCAATTGTGAGTCAGCACAGCTCTGTGTCTTCCTTTCAAATTCAGTTTTCTCAAGTTTTTCGATTAGTTTCTTTTTTTATTGACTGAGTTCTATCATTCTGAATATGAATGAAATAAAATTGCGTGTAGGGCAATAAGTTTTGAAGATACCGGTACCAAAACCTTCCATTTTCCCTCTTACCTTGTGGAAACAAAAATTGGATATGGGGCTAAATAACTCTATTCTTCTAAGGCAACAACTAAAATATAAGTTATTACACGAGCTGACCCTTGTACAAGACAGGAGAGCCTGCAATGTTTGAGAGCATCTCACATGAGTTTTTATTTTTTTTGGTTTTTTTTTTATTTTTGAGTTGGAGTCTCACACCTGACTTCATCTCTACAATAAATCAAAAAAATTAGCCGGCCGTGGTAGCGTGCGCCTGTAGTTCCAGGTACTTGGAAGGGTGAGACGGAAGAATCACTGGATCCCAGCAGGTCGAGGCTGCAGTATCCGGGAGCGTGCCACTGCACTCCAGTCCGGGCAACAGAGTGAGACTCCAGCTCAAAAAAAAAAAATAATTATAATAATTCAATAGAATGTTTTTAGTGGTAAATTATAAAAATCTACACAAATAATATTTTAAGAAAGAGAACTAATGGACAAATTATCGGGTAATAGCTGCATTCTGCTTAATTTTGAGCTTAAAAAGTCCTTTATCTGGTTGCTTAATGATGCCATCAGGTATCAAACTTCCTTTCATGGCTTTGCTCTTTAATTTTCTTCCCTCAACTGAAGGCAGAATCTTTCTCTGGTTGTGGGTTTGCTGCCAGGAACAATCAAGGCTATTGGCATTCTCATTTATGCCTTTAGTAGGCAGAGAGGCTTTTCTCTCAATTATAGCCAAAAACTCTTGACCTTCACTCATATTAGATAAGTGTGGATTACATTTCTCTTCTGAACCAATTACTGTTTCTAAATTGGTTTTAGTTTCAACTGTTCAGTTCCATCTACATCCTGTGTTTTTTTCAATAATGATAGTCATTACATGTAACTGTAATCTCGTATGATTTTACTCCCATGATGCATAGCATGGCGTCTGCTGCTCAGTACGTACTCACCAAAATTTAACAAATGAGTGACTGAGTAAATGAATGAACACATGAATGAGTAGAAGCAAAAATAAATGTACATCATAAATAATGATGGGTGCCATGGTTTGAATGTTTGTATCTCCTCCAATATTTATATTGAAACTTAATCCCCAAGGCAATAAAATTGAGGTGATTGAGTCATGAGGCTGGAGCTCTCATGGGTGCGAATAGCAACCTTATCAAAGAGTTTAAAGGAAACATCCTAGGCCCTTTCCAATCACCACCACAAGATGACACAGAAATCAAGGTGCCATCTTGCAATTAGTGAAAGTAGTCTCACCAGAAACTAAATCTGCTGAAACCTGGATCACAAACATCCCAACCTCCACAACTGTGAGAAATACATTTTTATTTTGTATAAGTTACCCAGATTTGGGTATTTTTTAATGGCAGCAGGAAAGTGTAAGAAATTGGTGAAAAGTGAAGGGTATTGTTATAACAAATAGCTAAAAATATAAAAGCTCCGGCGAGACCTCATCTCTACAATAAATCAAAAAATTAGCTGGGCATGATAGAGCGTGCCTGTAGTTCCAGCTACTTGGAAGTCTGAGGCAGAAGGATCGCCGGAGCCCAGCAGGTCGAGGCTGCAGTGGCCGGGAGCGACCTGTGCACTCCAGTCTGGGCGACAGTGTGAGACACCAACTCAAAAAATTTAAAAAATAAAACAAATAAAAGCTCCTTTAGAACTGGGTAATGGGTAGAGGCTGATCAAGTCTGGGAGTGG
>NW_007259576.1:1827-3002 GCF_000164805.1 Carlito syrichta | reverse complement strand
CAAGTAGCTGAAACTACAGATACACGCAACCATGCCTGGGCTAGTTGTTTTGATACATTGTAGAGATGAGGTCTCTACCAGTTGCCAGGCTGGTCTCAAATCTCCAGGCTTAGAAAATCACTAATGTGATTAACACTGTTCAGTATCTACATAAAATTGATTCTGCACATAGTTAAATACACAAAAGAAGACAATGACAGTACAATCACCAATAATTAAACCAAAGGTGTAATTTTTGAAATCACGTAATATGACAGGAAAAATCCTAGCTCTCTTACAGTCTAACTTAAAACAGTCTAGTCTTTTTCTATTTGAGATCCAAATAAATTTCCTTTTTTTCTATCTAAACATAATTTGAGACTTTGAAGTAAATCTGAATTCAAACGATATACTTTGTCAAGCGTTTCCAAAAAATTTTCAGCTCTGTTTCAGAGATAAACCCTCTTGTTGTGTGTGTGAGTGTATGTGTGTGTGTGTGTATTTGTATATTTTTTTCTTCCAACATAATTGACAAATGTATGAAGGTAATAGGCCAATCATGGAACCATGGTGCTACTAATTACATTAAAATATAAAGCCATTGATTATTTCAAAGTGTTCCTGAATGGTGGTAGAAGAAATGGGATACAGAATCTATGAACATATAAAATCACTAAGAGTTCAGAAATTAAGCTTACATAAGGAAAGCGTGTTCTGTTCTTTTCTTTGGAGGAGAGATTACAAAATTGTGATTTGTCACAAAAATATTCTGTACAAAATCTCCAAAATTAGCCCAAATGGTAATGACTGAAACTTAAATTGAAAACTATACCCAACTAGGTCTTTATTGTGACTATGCCGGTTTTTGCTTGTTGGTCTGCAGGTTTGCACTGAGGTAATAAACCCTTTATCTCTTCCTCTACATGAAAAACAAAAAGAAGCAAGCAAACAAAATTACTACAATTTCATTCTTCATGGATGATTTTCATAATGAGATTGATTTATAAATATTTTTTAAAAAGGATTCATGAATTGCCATATCTGTCTGCAGAGGTTTATTCTTTAAAGTACTATGTTTTATCTGATCTAATCATGATATATCTGTATTGATAGAATTTGAAATTTCTTTCTTTTATTTTTTTGAGTTGGAGTCCCGCTCTGTCGCCCATACTGGAGTGCAGTGGCTGCTCCCTGCC
>NW_007259576.1:0-1723 GCF_000164805.1 Carlito syrichta | reverse complement strand
TTACTTTACAATCAAATTAAAAAAGAGACATTTTAGAGAATTTCTGTGATAATGATACTGTGATTCTATATTTTACAATGCTCTTACTGATTTGTTGTTAAGGGCTTCTAACCTTTTCTCCATAAAATGTAAGCCAGGTGTCTGATTTTAAAATAAAGGCTAACGATGGATAGAAAAATATGCAAGTCAATATGTGCTTTTTTGTGCTATGTGAACTAAAGAGAGGAAGAATCTTCTAATTCATACAGAATATATATTATATAATGCATATCTCTCGTGTTGGAGTGTGTGTGTGTGTGATTTTCTTGAAAGAAAAGGCATCAGGGAGAAGAAATGTCAAATAGATATTTTGAATTGTGACCAAAAGCTTATGTATAACTAGTTTTTCTTTTCTTTAAAGAAAACAATGTATATGTAGAAGGACGATTCTTTCTAGAGTAACTAAGAATTTCCAATTGACAAAAGAATTTCTGTTTTCTTTCTTAGTGAGAAAAGAATATGATTTCCAAATCTGTAAGCTCTTGGTGGCAACTCCAGGGATTTGTTTTAGATATAGATTCAGCTATCAATCGGTCTCTTTTTCCTCAAAGAGGCATGCAATGCCTGTGCTTCTTGGGTTTGCTTAGCGTAAGTAGAAAGGAATGGTGGTATCATTTACCTGTGTATTCAGGAATGCAATGATTATTAACAGGTTGCCATTTTCAAACAGTATTTACACATCTTTTTTCCCCTTGTTTATTCTTTCTGCCCAGCGCGTCAGTTGCAGAAATTTCAGTCTTTCGCCTCCTCCTCTCCCCCTCAGTCTTCTGCAGTTGTAGTTGTTACTATGAACATTACAATTTAATATGGAGTCTGCTCCCAAGCCCGATGCATTTCATCAGTTTCATCTGCTTTTCTAAGGTTGTAGAGTCTCAGAGGATCCCACAATCACATGGAAGTATCTTCTGTCTTAATATTTGTAGACAAAAATAAGAATAAAAATCAAAACCACAACTCATGCCTAACTGGATCTTTGACTTTAGTCCTTTTGACTTTCATCTCAAGTTTTTACTCTGTTACTATAAATAGAGTTGGAGTCATTGTGAAACAACTTCATGCTTCTTTGTAAAAATTAGATGTTTGACAGGACTTTGTTTTACTGCACTAAGGGATTCCTTTGTTACAGGGAACATACTGTTAATATATATATATTATTTATTTGTTGAGTTGGAGTCTCACTCTTTCCCAGACTGGAGTGCAGTAGCCACTCCCGGCCACCGCAGCCTCGACCTGCTGGGCTCCGGTGATCCTTCCGCCTCAGCCTTCCAAGTAGCTGGAATGACAGGTGCACTACCACGCCCAGGTGATTTTTGATTTATTGTAGAGATGAGGTCTTGCCAAGTTGCCCAGGTGGATCTCGAACCCACGGGATCAGGCAGTCCACTCACCTCAGCCTCCCAAAGGTTTGGGATCAGGCTAATTATATATTTAACAGGTAAATGTATTCAGGTTTAACACAGAATATGCTGTTAATTATATATTTATTCTAAGTTAATTCTTTTTGACATGCAAAAATGATACTTTGAGAAGAGCTTTTTGATAGTTTCTTTATCTTGGTCTATAGGAAATGCTGCTTTTAAGATAATTGTCCAGTGGATTAAGTTGTTACCTGAGTTTCCTTGTATTTTTTTTATTCCTCATACATTTTGTTTAGTCTATGGCTCCTGAAAATAAATCTAACAAG
>NW_007259575.1:6655-7814 GCF_000164805.1 Carlito syrichta | reverse complement strand
CTGACTTAACTAGGTTGTTTAACTAGCTAGATAACTGGCAAGTCAGCTGACTTAAATAGCTAGATACCCAGCTAGGCATCTGGCTAGCCAGCTGACAACTCACTGACTTAAGCTAGTCACCTGACTTAACTAGCTGACTTAACCAGCTAACTACCTATTTAGGCAGTTGGCATAGCTACCTGGCTTAACTAGCTAGCTATATAGCTAGCTATCTAGCTAGCCAGCTGACTTATCTAGCTGAATTAAATAGCTAACTAGCTGACATGAATAGCTGACTTATATAGCTAGCTTCCTAGTTAGCCAGCTGACTTAATTAGCTGAAATAACTAGCTAGCCTGATGACTAGCAATCGGACTTAACTAACTTTTTACCTAGCTAAAAAGCTGGATAGCCAACTGACTTAATTAGCTGACTTAACTAGCTAGCCAGCTGGTTGCCAGGTGACTTAACTAGCTGATTTAACCAGCAAGTCAGCTGACTAGAGAGCTGCCTTAAATAGCTGGCTACCTATCTAGTCACCTGGCTAGCCAGCTGACTTACCTAGCTGATTTAAGCAAGCAAGCTGGCTAGACAGCTCACTTAACTAGCTAGTTGCCTACCTAGCCAGCAGGCAAGGTTGCTTACTTAACTTCATTAATTGAACAGTTAGCCTGCTGGCTTACAAGCTGACGTATCTAGCTAGCTACCTACCTAGCCAGCTGGCTAGACAACTGACTAAGCTAGCTGACTTATTCAGCTACCCAGTTGGCAAGACAGATGACTTAACTCACTAACATCACTAACTATTCAGGTAGCTATCTAACAGACTTAACTAGCTAGTTATCTACATTGCCAGTTGGCTTACCAACTCTCTTAACTAGGTGAATTAATCGCCTAGCCAGCTGGCTAGCCAACTGATTTAACTCGCTCACTACATAGCAATCCAGCTGGCTAACTAGCTGACTTAAATAACTGACTTAACTAGCAAAATATCTAGCTAGCCAGCTGACTTAAATAGTTAGCTAACTAGCTAGCTACCTAACTGGCCAGCTGACATAAGTAGTTAGCTAACTACCTAGCTACCTATCTAACAAGCTGTCTTAAATAGTTAGCTGCCTAGCTAGTTTGCTGTCTTAACCAGATGACTACATAGTTAGCTTACTCGTTATCTAACATGCTT
>NW_007259575.1:4018-6163 GCF_000164805.1 Carlito syrichta | reverse complement strand
TAGTCAGCTGAATTAACTAAGTGACCTAACTAGCTAGCCAGCTTGCTTCACAGCTGACATAACTAGTTAGCTACCTAGCTAGCTAGCTGACATATCTAGCTGATTTAACTAGCTAGCTTCCTAGCTTGTCAGCTGACTTAACTAGCTGAAATAACTAGCGAGTCAGCTGGTTTCCTAACTGACGTAAATAGTTTTTATCTAGCTAGCCAGCTGGCTAGATAACTGAATTATCGTGCTGACTTAACTATCTAACCAGCTGGTTAGCCAGCTGACTAAAGTAGCTTACTTAACTAGCTGGCCAGCTGTCTAAACACCTGACTTAATTGCCTAGCTACCTAGCTAGCCAGCAGCCTAGCCAGCTGATTTAATTAGCTGATTTAATGATGTAGCCAGCTGGCTAGCCAGCAGACTTAACTACGTATCTACCTAGCTAGACAGCTGGATAGCCAGTTGACTTAACTAGCTGACATAACTAGATAGACTAAAGGCTAGACAGCTAACTTAAGTAGCTACATATCTACATAGCCTGCAAGCTTTCCAGCTGACTTAAATAATAACTACCTAGCTAACCTGACTGCCCGCAAACTCACTTAACTAGGTGACTTAACTAGCTAGCCAGCTGGGTCGCCACCTGATTTAACTAGATAGCTACCCTGATAGGCAGCTGGCTATCCAGCTGACTTAACTAACTGTCTTAACTGGCTAGCCAACTGACTTAACTAGCTGACTGATCTAGCTAGCTGCCTAGCTAGCCTTATGACTTAACTAGATGACTTAAATAGCTAGCTACCTAGCTAGAAAGCTGAATGGCCAGCTGACTAAACTAGCTGTCTTAACTAGCTAGCAAGCTGACTAGTCAGCTTACTTAACTAACTAGCCAGCTATCTGACCAGCTGAATTAACTCACTGATTTAACCAGCTAGCCAGCTGGCTATCCAGCTGACTCAACTAGCTAACTACCTAGCTTGCCAGCTAGGAAGCAAACTGAATTAGGTAGCTGATGTAACTAGCTAACCAGCTGGCTAGCCAGCAGACTTAACTAGCTTGCCACTGAGGTAGCCAGTTTGCTAGCCAGCTGAATTAACTAGTTGCATTAACCAGCTCGCCAGCTGGATAGCAAGCTGACTCAGCTAGCTGACTTAACTAGTTAGATAGTTGGTTGTTCAACTGACTTAACTAGCTAGCCAAATGTTTGGCTACACTGCTAGCCATCTGTATTAACTAGCTAGATATCTGGCTCTCTTGCTGGCTAGGGAACCAGCTAGCCAGCTAGCGGGATGGCTAGCTGGCTAGCCAGCAAGGTTATTTAGGCAGCCTGCTGGCTGTACAGTCAGATAGCCAGACGCCTTAACTAGCCAGCCACCTTACTGGTCAGCTGGCTAGCAAGCCGGTTTAACTAACTGTTGATCTACCTGACAAGCCGACTAACCAGCGGGCTTAACTTGCCACCCACTTAGCTAACCAGCCGGCTAACCAGCTGACTTAACTAGCAGACATAACTAGATAGCCATCCAGCAAGCCAGTTGGCTTAACTAGCTATTAACCTAGTTATGCAGTTGTCTAGCCAGCTCATTTATCACACTGATTCAACTAGGCAGCTAGCCAGCTAGCCAGCTGATTTAATTAGCTAGCTACTTAACTAGCCAGGTGGCTAGCCAGCTGACTTAACTTGCAGACTTAACTAGGTATCCAGCTGGCTAATCAGCTGACTAAAGTAGCGAGCTACCTAGCTAGCCAATTGGATAGTCACTTGAATGAATTAGCTGACTTAACCAGCAAGCCAACTCGTTAGCCACCTGACTCAACTAGATAACTTAATAATTTAGCCAGTTGATTAGCAAGCTGACATAACTAGCTGACAACACTAGCTAGCCTGGTGGCTAGCCAGCTGACTTAACAAGCTATCTACTCAGCTAGCCAGTTGGGAAGCCATAGGAATTAACAAGCTTACTTAAACAGGTAGCCAACTGTGTAGCCAACTGACTCAACTGGTTCATACATAGATAGCCAGGTGGCAAGCCAGATGACCTAACTAGTTGACTTAAATAGCTGGCCTGCTTGCTAGTCAGCTGAATTAATTAGCTGGCTATATAGGTAGCCAGCTGGCTAGACAGCTGACTTAACTAGGTGACTTAAATAGAGAGC
>NW_007259575.1:1758-2842 GCF_000164805.1 Carlito syrichta | reverse complement strand
TGACTTAAGTTGGTCATTTAACTATCTAGCCAGCAGGATAGACATCTGACATAACTAGCTAGCTACCTAGCTAGCATGCTGGCATGCCAGCTGACTTAACTAGCTGAATTAACTAGCTAGCCAGCTGGCTAGCCAGTTGACTTATGTGTCTAGCTACCTACCTAGCCAGCAGGCTAGCCAGCTGAATTAACTAGGTGATTAAAGGAATTAACCATCTGGCTAGCCAGCAGACATAACTAGCTAGCTATATAGCTAGACAGGTGAATAGCTAGCTGACTTATCTCACTGACATAACTACACACCTGACGGCTAGCCAGCTGATTTAACTAGCTACCTACCTATATAGACCACGGGCTTGTCAGCTGACATAACTAAGTAACTACCTAGCTAACCTGCTGGCAAGCGAACTATCTTAACTGGGTGACTTAACTAGCTAGCTAGCAGGCTAGCCAGCTGACTTAACTAGCTAGCTATCCTGCTATGCAGCTGTCTATCCAGCTGACAACTCGCTGACTAAACTAGATAGAAGCCTGACTTAACTAGCTGACTTAGCTAGCTAGCTACGTAGGAACCCAGCTGACTTAAGTAGCTGATTTAACTAGCTTGCTACCTAGCTAAGTATAATGTAGCTAGGTGACAACTAGCTGACTTAACTAGCTAGCTAGCTGATATATCTAGCTGACTTAACTAGTTAGTTTCCTTGCAAGCCAAAGGACTTAACTGGCTGAAATAACTAGTGAGCTAGTTGGCTACCCATCTGATGTAACTAGCTTTTTAACCAGCTAGCCAGCTGGCTAGACAACTGACTTAACGAGGTGGCAAAACAAAAAAGCCAGCTGGTTAACCAGCTGACTAAACTAACTGATTTATCTAGTTGTCAGGCTGGCTAGCCAGTTGATTTAATTGTCTAGCTATCTAGGTAGTCAGTAGTCTAGCCTGTTGATTTAAGTAACTGAATTAACGAAGTAGCCAGCTGGCTAGCCAGCAGATTTAACTAGCTAGCTACCTGGCTAGGCAGTGACATAACTAGATAGTCTGATGGCTAGCCAGCTGACTTAACTAACTACCTACCTACATAATGTGC
>NW_007259575.1:0-436 GCF_000164805.1 Carlito syrichta | reverse complement strand
ATAGCTACCTGGATAGCCAGCTGACTTAACTAGATAGCTATCTACATTGCCCGTTGGTTTACCAGCTGACTTAGGTACCTAGCTACCTAGTAACCATCTGGCTAGTGAGCTGACTTAATTAGGTTACTTAACTAGCTATATAATGGGCTAGCCAGCTGATTCAACTAGGTAGCTACCCAGCTATGCAGCTGGCTAGCCAGTTGACTTAACTGACTGACTTAACTAGCAAGCAAGCTGGCTTAACTAGCTGACTTAATCAGCTAGCTACCTAGCTAGCCAACTGGTTTACCTAGGCAGCTACCTAGCTAGCTATCTAGTTAGCCAGCTGACTTAACTAGCTGACTTAACTAATTACCTGAAATGACTAGTTGACTTATAAACCTGACTTCGAAGCTAGCCAGGTGGCTTACCTAGCTGAAATAGCTAGCTAGACTGA
>NW_007259574.1:3526-4560 GCF_000164805.1 Carlito syrichta | reverse complement strand
CAGGCCACACAGGAGTGTCAGGAATGGCGGCAGGCACCCAGTAAGGTACAGGAATGGAGGAGTGTCTCCATGGAAAGCTCTGGAACAAAAGTCTCGTTAGCGCCAAATTCTATGCCCAGCAAAAATATCCTTCAAAAATGGAGACTCCGTACCTATTAGGAGGACTCCCATCAAAAGAGCAGAAACAACAAGTGCAGGCAAAGCTAGGGGAAAACCTGAATCTTGCATGGCCGTTGCGAGGCCAACCAGCAGAGCCACTACAGAGAGCAGGACAGCAGTTCCTCAAAAAGGAAAGACATTGTTACCCCATGATCCAGCAGTTCCACTTCTGGGACCAGCCCCACGTGTGGGCAAAGGCACAAAGAGGCATCTGTACGCCCAGTTCATGGCGGCACGGCCTGCCCAAAGATGAAGCAACCCGACGGGTCCACCCACGGACAGACAGTGAGAAGATGCGGTCTCCAAGCAATGGGGTGTGGCCCAGCCTTGGAGGGAGGACGACAGGCAGGAACCTGAAGACAGTGTCCAAGGGAAAGAAGCCAGTCACAAAAGGGCGAGCATTCTCTGATCCCACCCACCTGAGGGATGCAGAGGTGCTAGGCTTACTTGAATGCAAAGTAGAGTGGTGATGACAGTTATAGGGATGGAAAAAATGGCTGTCACTGGGGGTTGGGGATGTGACATTTATAGGCATGGAAAACAGAATGGTAGTTGCCAGGGGTTGGCAGGATGTGTGTGTGACATTTACAAGGACACAAGGACACAAGGCAAACGGTGGTCTCCAGGGACTGGGAGGGAGAGTGGATACAGAGGCTCAGTGTTGCAGGACGTGAAAGCCCTGTGGGAGCACGGGGGTCATGGCTGCGCAATAACGTGATGCCCTTCATGCCAAAGACCGAACTGTAGACTTTAAAATCATTAAAATGGTAAAACTTATGTCACCTATATTCAATCACAATTAAACACTTTTTTTTGATTGGAAAATATAGTTTATTTAGAAAGTAAACTGGAGTGGGGGTTCACCTCCCCAAGGG
>NW_007259574.1:1426-2898 GCF_000164805.1 Carlito syrichta | reverse complement strand
TTCTTTAGCCTGATTGCTCTGGCTAAGACTCCCTCATGACAAAACAACTAACCCAAACGGAGACAGGGAAAGAAGAAAAAAGGAAGAAATGGGACAAAGAAAAAAGGAAGAAATGGGACAAAGAAAACAAAGAAGGAACAAAATGGCAGATGTGAATCCAACCACGTTAAATAGGAGTGGTTAGAATACCTTAGTTAAAAGAGATGGCAGTACTGGATGAGAAAGCAGAACCCGACAACATGCTGTCTGCAAGAAACCTATTTAAGTAAAGACATAGACCATCAAAAGCAAAAGATGCATAAAGATGTACTGTAAAAACAAATTTTAAAAAATCCGAAGTGGCTAAATCAATACGATAAAAAAGGCATGAGGACAAGGAGCAGTACCAGGAACAGACAGAAACAGGACGTGATAATGGGCCCGACCACCAAGAAAACAGAGGACTCCTCAATGTGTGTGCCTAACAATCCACCTTTTGAAATACAGGAAGCAAAACAGACAGCAGTGAAAGGAGAAACCTACAGCTCACAATCACAATCAGGAGTTTCATACTTCTCTCCAGGATATTAACAACATCATCAACCATCTTGACTTAGCTGACACTCACAAAGCACCACCCGCAAAAAAGTGGAACACACATTCTTTTCAGGCACGAATTGAACATTTGCCAAGACAGATCATGTTACGAATCTCAACAAATTAAGATGACTGAAATCATATAAAGTATGCTCTCTAAACACAATGGAGTTCAGCTAGAAATCATAAAAGAGCCTTTCTGAGGAGCCGGCAAGATGGTAGAAATGGAGCAGAAGAAGAAGAGGTCCTTCCACAAGGTCACCTACCACAGTGTGGACCTGGGCCAGCTGCTGGACATGCCCTATGAGCAGCTGACGCATGCAGCAGCAGTGGCAGCTGAACTGAGGCCTGCAGTGGAAGCAGCACTCGCTGTGTAAGTGGCTGAGCAAGGCCAAGAAGAAGGCGCCCCCCAGTGGAGAAGCCCGAGGTGGTGAAGATGCAACTGAGTGACATGATCATTCTGCCGGAGATGGCAGGCAGCATGGTGGGCATGTGCAATGGCAAGACCTTCAACCAGGTGGAGATCAAGCCTGAGATAATTGGCCACTACCTAGGCAAGTTCTCCATCATTTACAAGCCTGCGAAGCATGGCCGGCCGGGCATTGGTGCCACCCACTCCTCCCACTTCATCCCACTCAAGTAGTCGCTGCCAATAAAGACACGTCTGTTCAGTCAAAAAAAGAAAAAAAAAAAGAAATCATAAAAGAAAGATAACTGAATAGCCTTCAAGTATTTTGAAATTAAATTCTCACTTATCAATAACTCATGGATCAAAGAAATCACAAAGGAAGTTCGAAAACATTTTGAATGAAATAAAACATAAGCAGTGCTTAAAGAGAGCTATGTCAGGTAACGTCTCAAGTAAATGATCCAGGTTTTCACCTTGAGAAACTAAA
>NW_007259574.1:0-802 GCF_000164805.1 Carlito syrichta | reverse complement strand
CTTCCCATAAAGAGATTCACTGGTGAATTCTGCCAAAAAATTAAAAGAGAAATAATACCAACGGTACCAAACTCTTCTAGAAAATAAAGGAGGAGGAGGTCAGGTAGCACATGCCTGTAATCCCAGAACTTTGGGAGGCTGAGAAGTGAGGAATGCCTAAGCCCACAAGCTCGAGACCAGCCTGGGCAACATGGCGAGACCTTATCTCTACAATAAATTTTAAAAATTAGCTAGGCATGGTGGTGCATGCCTGCAGTACCGCTACTTGGGAGGCTGAGGCAGAAGGAATCACCTGGGCCCAGAAGGTGAGGCTGCGGTGAACATGATCATTGTGATCATGCCACTGTACTCCAGACTGGGCGACAGAGTGAGACCCTGACTAAAAACAAATAAATAAATAAATAAAATAAAAGGAGAAAATGTTTCCCCACCTACTCCACTAGATCTGATAAGAAACCAGGAAAAAACCATCCCAAGGAAAGCAAACTACAGGCTAGCATTTCCTATGGGCATATATGTGAAGAGTCTTAACAGAACCTCATAAATGGAACCTAAATGTATGAGGAGATTAAATGGGTTTCCTCGGTGTATGAGGAATGCAAAGTTGACTCATCATTTGAAAATCAGCTGATGTAATTTACCACAGAAACAGATAGAAAAAGGAAAGAAGTAAAGAGATGTACAAAAAATGTTTGGCAAAATTCTACACCCACTCATGTTAGAACCCCCAGCAATCAGGAATGGAAATTCCCTCAACCTGAAAGCAATCTACAAAAAGCTCACCCTTAATGACAAAGACCGA
>NW_007259573.1:1075015-1092654 GCF_000164805.1 Carlito syrichta | reverse complement strand
GCAGCCTCGACCTGCTGGGCTCTGGCGATCCTTCCACCTCAGCCTTCCAAGTAGCCGGAACTACAGGCATGCGCTACCACGCCCGGCTGATTTTATTGTAGAGATGAGGTCTTGCTGCCCAAGCGGGTCTCGAACCCACGGGCTCAGGAAGTCCACTCACCTCAGCCTTCCAAAGGTGCGGGATTACAGGCTGAGCCACCAAGCCCGGCTCAGTCTGTTTTCAATGGAGTGAAAAATTATTCTCCTCTGATATTTGTGATCAGGAAATTGTTTCATGAATGGTATTGAGTATTTTACATAGGAATTATGTTCAAACATTATTTACAGTTAATTTGTCATTTATTTGCCCAAGGTTAGGCAAGCCAAAATTGTTATAGAATTGTAAAACACCAGGACTAAGAACATATGCAATTTTATGTAGTGGGTTAGAACCTTGTACCAATGACAGACACTAGGGCATCAAAGTTAACACCAACATAGTTGAATCAAATTGATATTGTGTGCCTCCTGATATGATACATCATTTTGGGGTATGCTCCTACCAAAAATACACACCTTAAATTGAATCATAAGGAAACATCTGGCAAACCAAGTTAACAGACACACTACAAATAGCTACTCTATTCTCATAAAAGATGTGCAAATAGTGAAGACATGCTCTTTTTCTATGAAGGACACTTTTGAAATAATTGGCAACATTTGAATAAAATAAAGTATCAATGTTAAGTTTATGACTTTGCTCATTGTACTATGGTTATATAAGAGAAGGCCTTTGTTTTAAGGAAGCATACACTGAAGTATTTGGGGATAAAAGAGGATCTTTCCTGTAACTTATTCACAGTTTAGAAAGAGAGAGAGAGAGATGAAAAAGCAAGTGGTAAAATGTTAATATTTGAGGAATCTGGGTAAAGGGTGTAGAAGAATCCTTTGTAATAGTCTTGTAACTTTTCTTTAAACCTGAAATTTTGTCCCCATAAATAGTTTTAAGGAACTGACGCTGGTGGGATCAGTGAATTCTGTCCCCAGGTGGGCCAAGCATGGGTTTTCCTAGCCACATGTACCCTTAGTGTTGAATCTGTGCTTCTGGTAGCAAGGAGGCCAGAGAAGAGAACCACAGGGTTGCTTTTGCATGAAGAGTACAGAGTTGAAAAATGTGCTGTGACATGGAGCTTGGTCAGGAGGCTCAGACAGAGCTCAATCTTGTTTGCTGGTTTTTTCTAAGATGAGTAGTGAGGACCTAGAAGAAAACCCACTTGGTACAGGTGCTTGGGAGAAGCAGCACCAGATTTCATTAAGTCCAAGAGACTCTAAGCTTCCACACTTTCTTCCCCATCCCACACAAAAAATGTAGTTACCAAAAAAGTACACGGAAAACAAGAAGTCTTTGACCTCTAGCCACCTGTTACTTCCTTCAGATACACAGTTTTCTCTTCTTTCGTCTTCCCTTGCGCGTGTGCACTTACCCACTGGCTAAGACCCTTCGGGCTGGAGTTTAGGAGGTCTCTGAAATTCTCACTGGGGCCTCCAAATGTTGAACCCGGGACTCTAATGAGAGAGATAGAGACCACAAAGAGCCAGCTCTGATGCAAACACACAAGGGTCTTTATTCAGGCTCGAGTCTGGGCTCACGCCCGAAGCAGCAGCTTCAGGGACGAGAGCCCCGATCCACATGGCAAGCAGTTTTTATACATCATTACAGAGGGAGGGGAAAGAACTTTAAACTTGTTTTTACATGATAGGGTAATTTCTCCTAATGGGTACGGGGGCACTTGGGATTGGTCTGGTCCGCTCAGCTACCTGTGATTGACTGGGGAGCTGCTAAATGAGCAGAGTGGAATGTCAGCAGGCAGGCTAAGCAAAGGAATGTCCGGGAGGGGTTTATTACTACTTGACATTCACATACTGCTAGCAGCAGTTGCGGAAGCAATCGGTTATTTTATGAGACAAACAAAAATTAAACTTAACAAAATTCTAAATACAAACACTGCAAACAAATACAGTGAACATGGGGTAGGAATTCATATAGTAATAGTTCTCTTAGAGTTTTTTTTTTTAATCTCTTGGGTCTCTCATGTTCCCTAGGAGAATTTCCATTGCAACATTTTCAGTTAAGTAGCACTTAATTACAGTCTTAAACTTTCCAGAGCCACTCTACTTAACTCTTCTCTTTAGCCTGTATAATTAAGCCCGTGGTAGTTACCTTTGGTTATGATTCCTCCTGAAGGGCACACAACACAGTATAAGTTTAATCCAGGTCAGGCTTCCCACTGGCTCCTGGGTAGACTTCACTGTGACAGTACATATGCCCAAAATAACTGGGTTGGACTGTAACTTATCTCCTACTTTGGCGTTCATAACAGGCTGAGTTTGATTGACTGCCCTGCTGTCGGGATACCATCCCCAGGAGTCTGACTCACCCTTTGTCTTGCAGACTTATATGGAATAATAGCCAAGATCAATGAAATTTGGTAAATGCTCTGTGTTCCCTCTGGGGTCATCGTCTACATTAGAATATTAGAGGTTCTGGTCAGTCTTGCAGTAAAGAAACAAGTAATTTTGTTTAACTCGTTGTATTAGTCCATTTTATATTGCTATAAAAGAATACTTGAGGCTGCATAATTTACAGAGAAAAGAGGTTTATCTGGCTTACAGTTCTGCAGACTGTACAAGAAGCATATTGCTGGCATCTGCTTCTGGTGAGGCTTCAGGAAGCTTACAATCATGGCAGAAGGGGAAGGAGAGCTGGCGTGTCACATGACAAGAGAAGAAGCAAAAGAGAGAAGGAGGTACCAGCCTCTTTTAAACAACCAGCTCTCATGTAAACTAATGGAGCGAGAACTTCTTGCTGCAGGGTTGGCACCAAGCCATTCATGAGGAATCCATCCTATGACCCAAACACCTCACATTAGACCCCACCTCCAACACTGGGGATCACATTTCAACATGACATTTGGAAGGGACGAACATCCAAATCATATTACCCATCTTAATTGACTGGACAACACATAGAACTTCTGAAGGAACACGGGAAACATTTAGCATTCACATTGCTAAATTTAAGAGATGAGTATATTTACTTTTTCTTAGAGGTCTCTGGACCTAAAAATACTCAGACTCTAATGATTTATCACTTTTTTGCCCTTAACTATTCATCACCAGCCATTTACCAACCAAAGAATATGTGCTGGGGATACAAAGATGGAGAATACCTCTGTTCCCAAGGACTTTTCTTAGGGAGATAAAATAAATAAGCAGCCATTTATCAGTGCCAATAAATGTTGCAAAAGGTACTCTCAAGAAAAAGGAGAACATGCTAGGCTTAGTCATCTAAGAAGTCCCAGGTAAGCAGAAGGCTAAAGGGTGTAAGAGCAGTGAGGAATGCAATATAGTTAGGGCGGTGAACTGAGCAATTAGACTGAAGTGAGAGGTTCATACAGAACGGTGGTTTCCAAAGTTTGGCATGCATCAAGATTACTTGGAGGGCTTGTTAAAGCACAGGATGCTGGACCACCCCCATGGTTTCTGATCCACTAGTTCTGGAGTAGGGCCCAGGAATTTTGCATTTCTAACAAGTTTCCAGATGATACTGATATTGTTGGTCTGGGGCCCACGGTTTGAAAACCTTGGATTATCAAAGAGTGGAAGCTTAAAGAGCTGGCTAGGTGAGCTCAGGCCTGACAGTGGAGCAGCTGAAATGGATGGCTGACAAATTAGATTGTATTGATCAAGTTTTGAACCAGACCTGAACAAAGCAATATGATTGCTCTGGTAACAGAGATACGTCAAATGGATAAAAGAAAAAGACTGGATGCAAAGAGACTAGTGCAGAGGCTGTTACATAGTTAAAGCAAGTAGATTTAAAATCTCCGAATTAGGGCAGTGGGAATGGGAATGGGAATGGAAAGGAAATATCAATGCAGAAATCTTTGGGAATGAAGAATTTGCTGACAGAAAAGGAAAACTGAAAGTTATCATTAATGGGAGATTCTTCCGTTATATATACAGTCACTTGTATAATGCTATTTTGAGTCTTGATTATTACTTGAGACTTGAACTTGTTTCTGTTCATACCACCTGATAAGAAAGGAGGAAAATGTTTCTATGTAAGTTAATGAGGTAAACAGTACTTTAGGTAACTCATTTAGGGCTTGTTTGAAGACTTAGGACACACTTTGGACTCAGACGGGGTCCTATTTTACAGGGAAATTTAGCTTAGTCACTAGGTATGGAGCTTAGGAGGGCTACATGTGGAGAGAGATAAAGCCAGAAGATGCCCACCCCAGCTTGAGAATTTGGTGGGTGTGTTGTGTCATAATTAGATGACCCGACTTGTGCTTGTGACGTCTTTATGGATTAATGCGGATTTCAAGCAATCTCAGTTCCTATTTATCAGTAATTACTGTTGCTCTATCATTTGAAAATAGAAACCATTTATTGTTTATTTTTAAATAAATTTTATTGTGTCTTTTTAAGGTATATGGTATGATGTTATGGGATACATATAAAGTAAAAAGGTTACTGTAGTGAAGGAAATTAATATATCCATCATCTCACATAGTTACCCTTTGTGTTGAGGGGGGCGGGCAAGAGCAGCTGAAATCCTTAGCAGAAATCCCAAATACCATATAATTTATTAACTGTAATCCTTATGTTGAACACTCGCTCTCTAGACTTGTTCATCCTATCTGCTACCATGTATCCTCTGACTACAGTTCCTATTTCTTACCCCTACTTGTCACCCTGAGTAATCAGTTTTATATTCTCTTTATTGTGACTTTTTTAAAAGATTCCCTTTATAAGTAAGATCATGTAATATTTTTCTTTCTGCATCTAGCTTATTTCACTTAGCATCGTATCCTCCAGTTTCATCCACGTTATGGCAAATGACTGGATCTCCTTTGGCCAAATAAAATTTCTTTGTGCATGTGTGTGCGTGTGTGTGTGTGTCAGTTTCTTTATTCATTGGTCTATTGATGGACACTTAGATTGTTTCCATATCACGGTTATTGTGAATAATGTTGCAATGAACATGGGGGTGCAGATGTTTTTACAAGGTGGTGGTTTCATTTTTTGTGGGTATATATCCAGAAAAGGGATTGCTGGATCATTTGTTAGTTCTACTGCTAGTTTCTGTAGGAACCACCATACTATTTTCCATAATGACTGTGTCAATCTACCCTTCCACCAAAAATATATACAGGGTTCCCTTTTCTCCACACCCTCACCAACATTTGTTTTCTCTTGACTTTTTGATTATAGCTATCCTAACAAGTATGAGGTAATATCTTATAGTGAAGTCATTTTTTAAAATAAAATTCTGTGTGTTTAGGTTTTATATTAACATGGTATGCCCATTCTTTGGTCTGAATTTGTGAAGTTTCACCATGTTATTTTGGTGGTTATATTTCGAACAGTTCAGAAGTGTTTGGGGAGATTTTTCTACTCCACAGTTTCTTGTGTTCCTTCTCCACTCCAGAAGCTGCGGCAAAATCGAGGAGAATGAACTGAGTCTGTAGATTGAAATAATATCTAGAATACTTACTTTTAGAAGAGCAGCAGATCTGCTTTCACTGTCTTCTGCCCGATCGAATATGTCAAGCTTCAAAATCCTCCACTGGTGGATTATAGAGAGAATTTTCTAGCCCTTAACTTCCAAAGGCAACTAGATGGGAGTAGAGATTCAAGTAATCAGTATGGCACCATATCAGACCCACGGCCTTATGTTTCTGGAACATGCTTGTCTGGGGGAAGGTGGTAGGGTTTGGTGCCCTTTGAGGGCTCTTCTCCCTCTGTCTCTGATTCAGAGAGATTACACAGGGGAAACTGAGGCCTGGGAGACCCTGAGGACAAACAGTTGGGAACTTTATAATTTTACCCTCTGCTTCCAATGACATCCTGACAGGAGTGGAAGCATTGGACTGGGGTTTGGGGGTGAAAGGAGGATGACTCGGAAGGAACCTGCAGTATTTGAGAGAGATAAATGAATTAAAATGGAAATCAGGAGACTTCATCTGGGTGGCAGCCAGGGGTGCTGGCTTTTCACCTCTTAGAGATGGTTTTGTCTGTTGGCGATCTTCCTATTTAAGGGTTAATATCTCAATTTATTTAAGGGCTCTGATGATGAAAAGGATTCCTGCCCTGTGATAATGTCACTGAACTTGGAATCACTTCAGTGGCCCAGATCTCTGCACTCATTCTACCAGGACAGGAAGAGCGGTATAGGAAAAGAAGGGGGCCAATAAGTAGAAATGAACTGAAATACAGTCCAGTAACAAGCACTTTTCAGATTTGGAGTTGCCCTTGCTTGTATTCTTTTAGTTTAATGGGAAAAACTGATAATGGATTTTCTGAATCCCTGAAGATTTAATTGTAAAAATGTATGAAAGCACATTGAGTCTGAAGAAAGTGGTGAGGTAAAGAGTGATGACTCGTAAAGGACTCATTGGAAGAGAGCTTCCTGAACTAGTTATAAAAGCTATGGCATAATAAGCAGGAGGCAGGGGCTTGCACTGTGCATTTGGGACTTGAGTGTGACTAAGAGATGGTGGGAGGAATGTTTTGAGCCAGGCTATGTCTGCCAAGTTTAGTTTAAAGTTGTGGTAGGGCACACAGACAACAAGTTTCCTAGTGTCAAGAAATAGTGTTTCTCACCCTCCCTGATTTCCTATTGCTGTCTCCATGGCGGCTTTCTTCATTCCTCAGCACCATGTGGCCCAGGCGCCAAGATGGCCAAGCAGATGGTTTGCCAGGAAGCTAACCATGCCAGGAACTGGTGGTACATAGCCTCAGGACCTCAGTGAATACGCAGCCAGGAGCTTGTATTCTGCTAAAGACCTGCCAGAGTATTATTGTATGCCATGAGGGACATATTAATACTTACTGTGGGTCTTGTGCTGTCGATGTTTACAAACAAACATGGATTTATCTACTTATTACCCAGAAAATTTTCACCATTGGCCTTCCGCCATAGACCCTTCTCTAGATGTGCAGTTTCCAGGGTGAAAAGATGTATGTATGATACTACTATAATTTTTGTGTTAACCAAATTATTTTCAGAAAGCCAGAAAATACAAGAATGGCTGGGTCTGTAATCTCTGCAGACAGATGTGCTGAAGTGCATTGACCTTATACAGCTCAAGCCTTGGAAAGCAATGAGGACAAATCTGCAATTATTCCTGTGAGGCTAAAGTGAGACAAAAGAACAAGAAGTTAAAGGACTCTTCTGTAAATTACCAGTGGATATTAGGAATTTTTGTGGATTCTTTTGATTTTAGCCATTGGAATCAAAGTTTCCAATACGGTATTATGATGAATACCAGGGAGACATGTATTAAACCCAATAGCCATCTAGATAAAACAGGTATGGTTAATACAGGACAAGTAGGCCCCATATCTTTTGACAATTACATGATATATTATGTAGAAGACATGCCTTTGAGGTGTGATTGAATACTATCACAGAACTCCAGAAGGAGAGATTGAAAATGAGTTTTTCATTTTTGAGTTGTGCTACTCAAGCCAGCATAGAGTAGGAGGCCAGCTTCATGGGTGATATATCTGGGACATCACTGTCCACTGAAACCTTGGCTGCCACCTGCACATAAGCATACTCTCTGGGATCCCAGCTTAGCTCTTTCAAGGACACTGCTTCTAGTCTTTGGGGATACTAAACCCACAAAACTCATAGAATTGCCTCTGTCTAGGAGGTGTAGACTTTCATTACTTTCAACTCACTTTGAGGTCAGTAGAAATCAGACTAAATCAATATTTTAAGGTAAAAAGAATAGTGGGTGATAATCCTGTGGATGGAGACTTCCAGCATTTTCCAGATCCTTCATTCACATTCTTTATGACTAGTGCACAATGTATTCTGCTTTCGAAATAGTTTTTCAAATTTTACATTAGACCAAAAAGGATAGAAACATATACATTTTTTGTTAAAAAGACTGTTCTTTCTCTGATTTTATTTATTTGAATAGCAATACAAGTATATATCATATGGTAGAAGTTTGTTTTTTGTTTTTTTTGAGTTGGAGGCTCACTCTGTTGCTCACACTGGAGGGCAGTGGCCTCTCCCGGCCACCGCAGCCTCAACCTGCTGGGCTCCGGCGATCCTTCCACCTCAGCCTTCCAAGTAGCTGGAACTACAGGCATGCGCTACCACATCCGGCTAATTTTTTGATTTATTGTAGAGGTGAGGTCTCGCCAAGTTGCCCAGGCGGGTCTCGAACCCACGGGCTCGGGCAATCCACTCACCTCAGCCTCTCAAAGGCACAGGATTACAGGCTAAGCCACTGAGCCTGGCTGGTAGAAGTATTTTTTAAGGTGTAACATAAAAGTGAAATAAGTATGGCTTGAAACTTTTTTAACAGAAAAATTAAATTTATAAATCAGTTAAGTCAGATACAACAAATTTCTAGTATATTCAGTTACTACCCATGTTTATACAAGTATTTTCTATTTTCGTTGCTAATAAAAGACTACCTAAGTAAAAGATGGACAATGCTTGACATAGACAATGGTCTGTGTTCAGTGAGCAAGCTCTTGTAGGCTTTATTCCAGTTTTCATCTTCAGTTGAAGCAGGCAGCACTCATCTCCTGGGCTGCTTGGAAACATGCTGCAGTTGTCCCCTGCTTTATCTGTGGTTTCACCTTCCGCGGTTTCAGTTACCCACTGTCAACTGTGGTATGAAAAATGGAAAATTCCAGAAATAAACAATTCATAAGTTTAAAATGATGCATTGTTCTGAGTAGTGTGATGAAATCTCACATCATCCCACTCTGTCCTGCCTGGGACATGAATCATCCCTTTATCTGGCATATCCATGCTGTAGGTACTACCTGTCCATTAGTCACTTAGTAGCTGTCTCAGTTCTCAGATCTGAGATGCCATGGCATCGTAGTGCTTATGTTCAAATCACCCTTATTTTTACTTAATGACGACTTCCAAAGTACAATAGTTGTGATGCTGGCATATTGTTATAATTGTCCTATTTTACCATTAGTTATTGTTAATATTTTTCTGTGCCTAATTTATAAACTAAAAATTATAGGTATGTATTTAAGGGGGAAAATTGCATATGTAGAGTTTGATACTATCTATAGTTGCAGGCGTTCACTGGGGATCTTGGACCATATCCCAGATAATGGGGGACTACTATACTGTGATTAAAATGCCTGAAATCATGGAGTCATTGTCCCAAGACTAGGCTAATAACATTGATATGTTTATTCTAACCCTAGAATGGTAACTGAGACCCTAATATCAGCAATTGTTCAATTGCCTCATCAGAAGGTCCCATTCTGAGGGATTCCCCTGTAGATAAAGAGGCATATGTCATCGCCAAGGAATAATCTGTGCTGCTTAAACTTCTAATTGGTGAGGGATGGGGACAATTGTCTGGTCTTCAAGGACTATGGCTGCCTTATTCTAAGGAGAGATTTCAGTCATTTGTCCTAGGAGCGGGTGAAGAGCTATCTATCATTATTTGCTGGAGGTAGGGAGGGAGAAGAATATAGAATGGCAACTGGTAGCATTAAATTGTTATTTGCTTTCATGAAACATGAAACTTTGAAGCTAAAAGTGGACTTAAAGTATCAAGACTAGCTCATAGAGGAAACTTATGAGGTGGAGTCTAATACTACCTAGTGATGAGGAAGCCAAGATCTAGAGAGGTTAAGTCACTGGCCTGAAGTTGTACAGCTACTCAGTGGTGGAACTAGGCGATTCCACCCTAAGACTTATGCTTAAGAGTAAGAGCAATGCCGTTTAGTGTATCTCTGCAGACAGTGAAGGTTTGTGAACTGTCGTGTCCAGTCCACAGTGAGATAAGCACCGAAAATGAGAGTTTTGGCATTTCCATAACATCTGAGGGTGTGACTTTATATTTTATAAAAATATTGGTCCAAAACAGTTTGGAAACAAGTAAAAATGGGTCCTTTACTACAGATAGTTTGGGAAGCACTGGCTTAGAAGCATTCTCACATGGATTCAAATAAATATTTTCACATATGTTAAAATAAATGTATCATACATATTCAAATAAACCTGTACAATCTCCTCATATGTCCAAATATTCATTATTTGGAAAAAGTATTTAAAACATCAGAATATAGCCTATATTTTGGCAAAGTCTCAGGGTATAAATTAAATGTACAAAAGACAATCACATTTCTATACACCAATAATAAACAAACAGAAACCCAAATAAAAAACACAATCCATTTACAATAGCCACACACAAAAAAAATGAAATACCTCGGCATCTTCCTAACCAGAGATGTAAAAGACCTTTACAATGAAAACTACAAAACACTGCTCAGAGAAATCAAGGATGACACAAACAAGTGGAAAAATATGCATGCTCATGGATTGGAAGAACCAACATTGTTAAGATGTCCATTTTACCTAAGGCAATCTACAGATTTAATGCAATACCCACCAATTACCAGCAACATTCTTCTCAGACCTAGAAAAAATAATACAAGAATTCATATGGAAACATAAACAACCAAGAATAGCCAAAACAATCCTCAGCAAAAAAAAAAAAAACCACAGGAGGTATCACACTCCCAGACTTTAAACTATACTATAAAGTGACAATAACCAAAACAGCCTGGTATTGGTACAGGAACAGGCATATAGACCAATGGAATAGAATTGAGATCACAGAAGCAAAATCTCAATTTCTCAACCAACTCATCTTCGACAAAACCTCCACCACCCACTACTGGGGAGAGGAGAACCTATTTAGTAAATGGTGCTGGGAAAACTGGCTGACCACATGCAGAAGATTGAAACAGGACCCCTACCTATCCCCATACACAAAAATTAACTCTAAATGGATCACAGACCTAAACGTAAAACCTTAGAAGATGCAGGAGACACTCTTATGGAAGTTGGAACTGGCAACCGATTCCTGATCAAAACCTGAAGTGTCCTAAGAGATAAAATAGACAAGTGGGACCTCATTAAACTGACAAGCTTCTGCAAAGCCAAAGAAACCATCAAGAGAGCAGGAGACAGCCCACAGACTGGGAAAAAATATTTGCCAACTCCATGTCTGACAAAGGCCTAACATCAAGGATCTACAAGGAACTCAAACGTGCTGAAAAGAAAACATCAAACAGCCCCATTACAAAGTGGGCAAAAAATATGAATAGACACTTCTCAAAAGAAGACATATGAGTAGCCAACAGACACATGAAAAAATGTTCAGCCTCACTAATCATCAAGGAGATGCAAATTAAAACTACACTGAGACACTGAGATACCACCTAACTCCAGTCAGAATGGCCATCAATAACTCAAAAAATAACAGATGCTGGAGAAGATGTGGTGAAGAGGGAACACTTCTACACTGTTGGTGGGAATGTAAACTAGTACAGCCTCTGTGGAAATCAGTGTGGTGATTCCTAAAACTCCTAAAAATTGATCTTCCATATGATCCCGCAATCCCCCTGCTGGGAATATGCCTGGAAGAACTCAGGTCACTCTATAAAAAAGATACCTGTACACTTATGTTTATCTCAGCATTGCTCACAATAGCAAGAACATGGAACCAACCGTACTGCCCATCAAAAGAGGACTGGATTAAAAATATGTGGTACATATACACAATGAAATATTACACAGCCATAAAGAAGAACAAAATCATGAACTTTGCAGCAACGTGGATGGAATTAGAGCTTACAATACTGAGTGATCTCTCACAGAAACAAAGAGATGAGTATCACATGTTCTCACGTATAAGTGGACCTTGAACAACTACCGTATTACTGTAGGAAAGGGATTGAAAGCAGGAAATTGTTGGGAGGGGGGTGGGGGGATAGCTGGGATTGACGGTAGTCAACATCCACCTGGGGAAGGGGGGGCACACCGCATCAATAAGGGTACTTGCACAATGGACGTTTGTATACCTAACCCTGAATTGTACCCCACAATTTCAAAATAAAATTTGTTTTAAAAAAAGAATATATCCTATGAGAGAATACTGTTCAACTATTAAAATGAATGAACTATACCTATGTGTATGAATATGGATAAATCTCAAATTATTTTGAATAAATGAGCAAGTTTCAAAATGATACTTGCATTTTGATAATTATACAAAATATGAAACAAAATAATATTACATTTGCATATAAAGTCACTAACAACATAGATAAGAAAGGTGAATAACAGGATTTAACTCTGCAGAGGACAAGTGAGGAGTTACAATTCAGATTGCAAATGAGAAAAAAAAAAAAAGGCTTCAACTATATCTGTAATCCTTTACTTTTTTTTTTTTTTTTTTTTTTTTGAGTTGGAGTCTCACTCTGTCGCCCAGACTGGAGGGCAGTGGCTGCTCCCGGCCACTGCAGCCTCGACCTGCTGAGCTCCAGTGATCCTACCGCCTCAGCCTTCCAAGTATCCAGAATTACAGGCATGCACTACCACGCCCGGCTGATTTTTTGATTTATTGTAGAGATGAGGTCTCGCTGCCCAGGCGAGTCTCGAACCCGCGGGCTCAGGCAATCCACTCACCTCAGCCTCCCAAAGGCGCCTCCCAAAGGCGCCTCCCAAAGGCTTACAGGCTGAGCCACCGAGCCCGACTTAATCCTTTACTTTTTAAAAAATTGAAGTAGCCAGCTGTGGTGGCTGCTCACACCTGTAATCCCAGCGCTTTGGGAAGCTGAGGCCGGAGAATCACTTGAACCCAGAGTTCAAGATCAGCCTGGGCAACATAGTGAGACCGCTTCTTTACAAAAAATACAAAAATTAGCTGAGCATCGGGGCGCATATCTGTAGTCTCAGGTACTCGGAAGACTGAGATAGAAGAATCTGTTGAGCCCAGGAGGAGGCCACTACAGTAAGCTGGGATCGTGACACTGCGCTCTAACGTGGGAGACAGAGTGAGACTCTGTCTTTAAAAAAAAAAAAAAAAAGGAAGTACATATGGAAAAAATTTACATTTCTCCTATCTAGGTGGGGAGTACATGGATGCCAATTTTTTTTCAATATTTTTCATAGTAAAATTAGCCTCAGAAAATTTTTTTTAATATTTTTACTTTAAAGATGTAAGGTGCAATACAGGGTTAGGTATATAAATGGTCATTGTACAGGTAAAGTTTGGGTCTCTCTCACTTTGGTCCCCACGTCACCTGGTTTGTGATCAGGTACCCTTATTGATGAAGTGTTTGCCCCTGACCCCCTGCTCCCTTCCCTGGCAGTTTCCCACTACTGCCAATCCCTTTCTTATAGTAATATGATCATTGTTCAGGGTCTGCTTATGAGTGAGAACATGTGGTACTCAGTTCTTTGTGACAGATCACTGAGTGTTACAGACTCTAAGTCCAACCAAGTTGCTGCAAAGTCCATAATTTTGTCCTTTATGACTGTGTAATACTCCATCATGTATATGTACCACATTTTTTAAATCCAGTCTAAGAAAATAAGGTTTTTTAAATTCTAGAAAACAAGTTGTACGTACCAGAACATTAGGGGATCTTTATCACTTGCAGTATCCGGGAATATATTTGTCTTCTCATTTACTTAAAATTGGTCTTATGGGAAGTTTCTAAGCCTTGGGGCTAAAGAGGATGCACTGGTTCAGAGCCCTGGAGTAGGCATAGGACACCTGGATCTGCTCCTAATTTGTGACAGTGACTTTCCCATATCTAAATCTTGATAGCCTTATTTTTTAAATAAGTGAAGTAAACAACTTTGAGACTTTTTTCATCATTAAAATGTTGTAATTTATATGTCATATATAAATTTATATTTTAAATGCTGAATAGGTTAGCAATTTAATGCTCCTTTTACAGTAAAGGTAAAGACTAAAGGAATATATGGAATGATAGAGATATAGAAATAAGACTAGATACATGTGCAGATCGCTTCTAGGCCTTTTGGCTAAGATCAAGTGTTATATATGTGCATTGGAGTCAGAGCTGGGTTTAAATCTTGCCTCTTTCACTTACTTTGAGCCTCAGTTTTGTGAAACACTCTCTTTCCTATTTCCTAAGTTGGGAATCCTAATAAATATAATACCTACTTGGACTTAGGATGATTCAATGAGAGAACAATATTGTTGTTGTAGTTATTCCAAATCAGTAACTTAACTGTCTGGAAAGACACTGGAAGAAGTTCTCTCCCAGCTAGTGGGAGCCATTTGCCATAGATGGAATGAGTACTTCTGAAAAAGCAATTAACTAAGTAGATAGTTCTAGTCTAAATGATGCCACATTCTTTTATAGCCAGGCATTTATAATGACTTGAAAATGATCTTTTCTCAAGATGGGACACTAACTAGATGATGGTTATAATGCCTCCAACTCTTGAATTACTCTTACTTAGGCCATGGTTGAATGACTTCAGTTGTTTATATGTAATAAACTTGAAACAACAAAATTGAGAATATTCTTGATTTTTAATTTGTGCTTCACACTCTTGCCATTAATTTGTACAGAAAGCACAAAAGCAGAACCAGAGGAGAACAGGGGAAGAGGCATGGCCATTCAAAATTTGCATTTGTAAATCTCCAAACCAGGCTGTGGTGCATCATAGAACAGAAATCTTGGACAGTCATCTGTCTTGCCTGGTAGCACAAGGCACAGTTAATGTAGCTGGGCCTCTAGTTCTGCTGACACAGTACATGATGATGAATCTAAGTGTTAAGAACTCAGATTCAGTAGAGCCACATGGAACCACAGGGTCCTTAGTGAATGAAAAGTGTCTCCAAGCTTATCAGCAGAAAGATAACTGAGAGGTTCTGCTTCGACTACCAGTGCTCCAGAGATGTTTATCACTCAGGCTTTTGAGAATGAGAGTTTGACCCATACCAAACACTTCAGAAATAATGTCAGCATGCCCAAGACCACAGCCAGCAAGGAATTTTCTGAGATAAGATTACAACTTTGTCCTTAAAGGGATGCCAACCAAGTTAGTCGATCTCCTAATATTCCCTGAGCAGAGCAACCCTGTGGGTTATTCTTCATACCAGGGAACTTTTAGGAGCTCAATTTTTGTGCTTCTACATACAAATACTCTGCTGTTGTTTTCCAAAATATGCACAAAACTCTAGCAATATCTAAGAAAGTTCCAGCAGGGTCAAAGCTCAACGAGCCTGAGCCTCAATCAGCCAATTGTAGAAGCTGGAGGCAGCTCTCTATTGGCAAAGAACTCATTCATCTTATTTCATGATTTTATTTCTTCTTTATTGCCTACATATAAGGCAAATAGCCTCCCAGACTAGACTAGAACCCTAGTGTAGGTCTAAGGCAAAGTCATTATAGGAAAATCTGACTCAGTCTTTGAGTAGGTGTGAAAAGCCACTGTAATCATTTTTGTTTAAATACCTAGTCATGTGTTTGGTTTAACTATCAGTATGTTAACTGGCACTGTGGGGAGGGGCGTGGGGGGATGAGGTAGAGCTGCCTCAGTATCCTCCCAAGCCTGTGTCTGCAATAAGAAGAAGAAGCACACAGAGACAACTCACCTTTGATTTGTCACCCAGACATGAAGGGTATCGCTTCTTGCTTTGAAATGTCTGACGTTCATTTCCTTGTATTCCCGTGTACAGTCCGAGTATGACCTGGATTCTCATCCCTGCTTCCCAGGGCTGTGCTGTATATAGTTGCCAGATTAATTTAAAAAAAACAAAAACCTTTTTATCTTGTCATGTCCCAGTGGAGTCTCCCAAAGTTTATGCTCTTCCATTTTATTATTGAATGTCCTCATTAGTCTCTCGATCCAGTTTCTCTTTCTTCATTCATCCAAAGAATGTATTATGGGATATTTTAATTTACTTTTCACTTTTCCTGCCTCTATGCTTTTGTTCTTGCTATCTCTACCTTTTTGAATTCCTTCCCTCTTCTCTTTTATTCACATGCATCTCTTCCATTAAACCTTTTCAGACCCATCCCATCCCACCTACACTGATCTGACCCTCCTCAGAACTTTGTTCACTTATGGGCTAGAGTCCAGAGTCCATACCAGCTCTCTTGCAGTGAATCACATTACTGCCTTGTGAATTTAGATTTATTTTGTGTGCTGGGTCTTGCTCTTTCATTCTCTCTCTCTCTCTCTCTCTGTCTCTCTCTGCTATTGTGTGTGGATGTCTACATGTAACTAGGTAAGAGGAATATGAAAATAAAATCTCTTTTTTTGTTTTTAATTTTTTGTTAAACGTCTCCTTATAGGATCGAATCTGTCTTATATATCTTCAGAACAGACTACATGCTAGTGCTCCATGACATAGTTCTTAGTTGGTGATTCTGGCTGAGGATCTTGATTTGCAAGCTAGTGCTCTTAGGTTGCTCTGCAGCTTTGGGAAGTTTGGGGACCCTAGCTTTCTCAACACTGACAGAACCAAGAACAGCATCCCTAAGCAAGAGGACCTGGAAAGACATCTGAAGTTGGCTCAAAGGGCTTTCTTTTGAATAACTCAAAGCTATCTATAAAACGGAGACAGGCAGATTCTACTGCTGATCTCAGAGTTTAGTGAGTATTCAGATGTCAAGCATTTGGGGGAGAGTAGATCAGGTTTGCCCCCATCTGCCACGTGCCTGATTTAACCCCTCTATCCTACCACAGCAGTGGCTTCCCTTGGACTTGCTCTTTCTCCAACCTCATCACGAGCCCCACATTTCGAGGGAGTGTGAAGCCTGGGAGTGACCCAGACATCAAGGGCCCAGTAATATAGTTTAGTGCTCTACTGAATTATAAGTTTAGAGCTCTCTAAAGCTCTAGCTGGTTGTCTGCAGTTCAGATCTCGCCTTGCCCCGATGAACTATATGTCCATAGGCAAAATGAGTAGTTTCTTTAATCTGCAGTTTCTCCTCCTCCTCCTCCTTCTCTTCTTCTTAAAATAATAGAAACTACCTCATAGAGTTGTCCTGAAAATAAAATAAGTTGATTCATGTAAAATCTTAGGCTATTGCAAGTACATTATAACATTGAAAATAGTCAGTAGGCCAGATGCAGTGGCTCAAGCCTGTAATCCCAGCACTTTGAGAGGCAGAGGCTAGAGGATTGCCTGAGCTCAGGGGTTTGAGACCAGCCTGGGCAACTTGGTGAGGCCTCGTCTCTACAACAAATTTTTAAAAATAAGCTGGACATGGTGGCACGTGCCTATAGTTCCAGCTACTAGGAAGGCTGAGGCAGAAGGATCACCAGAGCCTAGCTGGTTGAGGCTCCGGTGGCCGTGTATGTACCACTGCATTCTAGACTGGGCAACAGAGTGAGACTCCAACTCAAAAAAAAAAAAAAAAAGAAAGAAAGAAAATAGTCAGTAAATGGTATACAGCTTACAAACAACATGCTGCTTTCTCCCATTTACAAAAGCAAAACAGTGATTTCCAGTCACCCTTTACAACAACTCTATATCTTGTTCCTCTCTCCCAAAATCTTGCACCCTCTCTAGTTGGACCTTAGCCCCCTCCATTCCACTATAGCTGCTTTTTTTTTCCTTTCTTTCTTTCTTTTTTTTGGTGGGGGGATGGGGGAGAGGGTCTTGCTCTGTTACCCAGGCTGGAGTACAGTGTCATGATCACAGCATATCGCAGCATCCACCTCCTGGGCTCAGTGATCCTTCTGCCTCAGCCTCCCTAGTAACTAGAACTATAGGCATATACCACTGTGCCCAGCTTTTTTTTTT